>NC_056726.1:968432327-968521876 GCF_019279795.1 Protopterus annectens
AAGATAATACTGATTTAAAACAAAGCTCCCACATAATTATCTTACAGCTGTGAACACTGCACATTGATGCATTGTTTGCAGACTGTACATTTGTAGTATACTGTAAAATTCAGAACCTTTCTCATTTTCCCTGCACTAAACATTATTTCTCCCTATTTAGACATCCCTGTAATCAAAATAACATAATAAATAAATAAATAAATCGAAGATGGCATTCTCAACATCTAAAATCTCTTAGAAATATATTCTTATAGAAATGTAATCCATAAACAGTGTAACTGTGCAAACACTACTTCAATTCTCAAGTAAGAATTCGGAAATAATCAGCCTTTTATTTTTACCTGGCTAACATACTATCATGAGACACTGTTTCTACACACTTAGGCCATAGTTTTGCAACATTAGCATACAGTTACACATTTATTTACCCAACAAAAGTGTACAGTACATTCCTGTAGAAACTTAGCTTGGTTATTTTTCTGTGGCTTTTAAACAAATATGATTAGCTGTTGAAACCCAGTGCATTACATCAGAATGAAATTTGCACAGCACACATATGTACACAAATAGTAATACTATTTCCTGCCCCAAGGCACCCTCCTACTAGCATATAAAAAATATGCCAGTATCTCATAGCTAAATGAAAATCACTCTTACAAACCATGAATGAGCATTGCACATATTTTGAATTACAGACTAAATTTACCAAAACCATTGTGACTGTTAAAGATATAATTTGCATCACACCAAGAATGAATTCACAAAAATGTGTAATCTATGTGACACAGCTAAAGGCGATTTTACTGCAAGTAATTAAATAATTTACTTCGGAGTTGCATTCACCATCTTGCTCACCCTGGAGGAATAAAAGCAAGCACAGAATCACAGAGTAAGAGTCTGAGTTTATGAACTCAGAAGTTAATCGTCTTCTGCCATTGTGAGTTGTAAAGTCAGGGACTGTTTTTTTCTAATTTTCTCCAAACCTCCCCCTGCCTTAACAAAACATTGCCTTATTTTCTACGAGAATCATTGTGCAGAAAGAAAGACTTGGTCACACAGCTGGCTGCATTTCCAAGAAAAAAATTTACACTTAAATACTTCTGTATCACTGAATAACCCTGTAAACAGACTGAATGTTCATTCTTTGGAGGAGCTGCCTTTCTTTAGAATTATTCATGGATCAGCATAATACGTATTAACTCTGAGAAACAGAAATACTTTTGAAAGACTATGTTTTTGTTGGAACTTGTTAGGCTAATTATTATTTTTTTTTTCAAGGTGCAGTATAATTTCCAGGTACAGTTGTGCAGCATGTTAGATTTGTTTTCCAGAGGTGCAGTGACACTTAATTTTAACTGTTTGTTATTTAACCAAGAACTGCCAAAGCTTGTGACTGAGTCATACAAATTTTAATAATTTATTTTGAATGCAACTGCTATTTTCAGTACACTAAGTATTTTGGAATTCCCATTTTACTAGATGAAATGTTTCAAATAAAGATCCTCTGGCATAAGAAGTCTGGGCTTTGAAAACTGCACATCCAAAGTTTATGGCTGAAATTGCCATGGATAGAAAGTTAGTGACCAGGAAGCAACAAAATATAAAACACCAGTAACTAGGATCTTTTGCATGTTGCATACCCTCAGGGGAAAAGTACATTATCTCCTTCCCAAGGGATGTGTGATCCCACCACATAAGTGAACTATGGCTTCCTGATCACAACTTTTTGTCAGCAACAGTCTGAAATGATTTGCTAAATCACATCCACATAAGCAGGACCTTGTCTTCAGCATACCTGGCAGAGTAAAGAACAGTCCCAGAACATGCACAACAAATAACAGTAATAAGTGTTCACATAAAGATTGGGTTAAAAGATCTCGGATCTGGAAATAAGTAGCTATTTGAAAACTAATTCACCCAGCAGTATGGTTCACAGTGAGCTTAGCAGTAAACTAATGCCAATGAAAACTAAGCATTTTAGGATTCAGGAAGACATGGCTTGTCATCTCGGGACAGTCTCTCTTAAAACCTTTAGTATACATAAGCACGGTAGTGTCGTTGCAGTGAGTGACCAATGCAGATGCATCAAAACTGAGATTGCAAAAGTGAAACACCATTTTGTGAAATAAATATGCAAATCAAAAAGATGAAGAATACTGTGATTTTTGAAAGCATGCCAACAGAGGTTACAGAAAAGCATATACCATTTAAGAACTACAAGGGAACAGAAAAGGAGCACCACAGTTCTATTGTTTATTCCTTACACTTGTATATCCATATAGTATTATATAAGTGCTCTCACCATAAAAGTACAAAGTAGGAGAAGGGTGTGTGTATGTGTGCATTCGTGGGCTGCTAATTATTAGCTCACATTAAATGCATTTGATTTAATTAATCTGTGTTCTTATGCTGTAATTAAATTATTTTCTTAAAAAGTAGATAGTATGGATGGCAGGTCTAATTTCTAAATGAGTTAACTATAAAGCATGTCACTGCCAGAATGATGTTCTGCTAATCCTTTTTCGTTTTTACCAGAGAGGTGCTGTCATCCCCCCCCCCAAGAGTCTTCAAATTCAGTGGAAGGAAAATTGTGACATGTCAGTCCTGAAGAACTGAGCCAAAACAGTACAGGGCACAGAACATATCATGTAAAACAGCAGACAAAGATAAATGTAATTTGGATTAAGGACAATATTTTATCTGCGCAAGTGACATAGTAGCAAATGTTACAGATCATTTTGTAGATTCTTCTCACAGAGTTCCTTGTCCCTCTGCATTGCCCCCCTTCCACATTTCTCAGTGCTTCAGATGGCAGCTGATGTTCCCCAGAGGATTTGATCACTTTGTTTCACTTGCTTCAGTGCTGTGGAGGGTGTATACTCCGACTCTGCCACTGCCTTAATGCTTATCAGAGTCAGACACAACAATATGGACTGCCACATAGCTGTGAAAGAAGCAGCAGGAAATATTTTAAAACAATGATAACAAATAAAATATGAATGCTTATAAAGCACTGTGAAATGAATACCAAATGAAAATCTAACAAGTTAATGAGGATCACTCCATCATTTTCCAGTACAGAAATATAACAAATCCATCTGGGTTTTGGAAAACCATCAACTAATTTACTAAGCAAAAAAACAAACTTTACTGGATAATCCATTAGGTTTTACAGCTCACAATAGAACTGCCATCCCATTTAAAACTTGATTCTTTACAATCACTGGTCATCTTATTAAAAACTAGTCCTTTCATACCACCCCATACCCCTTCTTAGGAGATGTGGAGTGGCACTCAATTCACGTCTCTAGCTGCATATCTCTTAACCTCTTACGAGCACAAAATCTGGACAGAGCCTAAAATAATAGAGGGGCAAAGGCCGAAAAATCAGGACAGATTTTAAATATTGCTCTTACAACCTTACAAAGTTGCTAGAATAATAGGATCTATGTTACTTGCATTTTCCGAAGGATATGAAGTCTGAAACTCGGAAGAGGAACAGACCAAAAATACAGGGTAAAAATCTGAACATTCTGCAGAAGTCTGGACAGTTGAGAGCTGTGCATACCTGTCATTATCAGTACAGCTGTAAGAATAATCCATAATGTAAAATATTATGATTCAGCATCAAAGGACAACCTTTGTTAGCCTATATTAGAAGGACTGCAGGGTGGACAGCATTGCCAGTAAATATCCTTATCAATAGAAGCCTCAGAGAATGTATTGTGTCAGACTTATGAAAGCAAGCTAAAAATAATGCCTGTTTATAAAAAAATGCAGAGGCACTGGAAAACTACAATTAATTATCACCAGTTCATTGGCTATAGTGTTGAGAAAGGTAATTCATCAACAATTGGCCATCTGTTTATTAGAGCAAAACAGACTTGGAAGTAATCAGCATGGATTCAGGAGAGCCAGAGCAGGCAAGCTGCAGTGTTGAAGCTTGCATACTATGTGTCCACTTGGTAGGAAGAGTCTTTTTGTTGTTGCAGTCATCCTACAGTTTTTCCAAAGTTTTGATTTTGTGGACCATAAGGTTAAAAAAATGGTTGCAACATATATAATTACCTGTCAGAAACAGCAGCCTGGCAAAATATTTATTTTTTGATTTTATAACTGGGTATGGGGGCTGGTCAGCTGTAACCCATTTCAGTTACAACAAGGGATTAACTGTGAAGCATATGTATGAATTTGATATATACAAATATTAACAAACAAGGTGAAGCATATACAATGCTTGCAAAGGATGTTTCCATATAAGATCAGGTGCTTGGATTCATTTTCCGATGCTGACGCTTTAGTGCAGCATGGGGGGGTTACTGCATTCTTGAGTGTGCCATCCTTCAGATGAGACATTAAACTGATGGCCCATCTACCTGAGCTGGTGGCAGCACAGCTAGATGTAAAGTATCCCAAGGTACTTATTGTAAAGAGCAGGGGAAATTTCCCAGAGCCCTGGTCAAATGTTCCCTAGTCAGTGTGAATACCACCTGAGATCTCCCTGGAAAAGAGGCCACTAGCCTGGTAGGACTAACTCAGTCCACAGAGTATTAATAAATAAGCAAATAAATAAATACAAATGTTAAATATTTACAGCTGATTGAAGACTATACTTAGAGCTTGACATAAGCATTAGACATTAAGCTAGTTTCAATCTGTACAGGTCAGTTACATGAGGGATATATACTTATAGGGCACATACATACTGGATATTTAGAAATGTACATAAGTGTTGTTAGCGGTTCATAAATTATTATGATTATACATTGAAGTACTTCCAAGTACTAGATGTGCACTAATATTATGCAGTCTGAATGGAGAGGGAATATAGTAAAACTAGTCTAAGTGAGTAGTGCAGAGCAGAAAGAGAATAACAAGGTTACAAACAAAACAGAGAAGTTTAGGTTAGGGTAAGATTGAAGTAAGATGATTTGGAAGATTCCTTATAAGGTGTTCTAATAGTGTGCCTTTAAATCACAATACAGAAGGGTGATTTTGTACATCTGCTGCTACTAAATTCCACATAGCTGCTCCTAGTTTTGAGAATGGTTGTTTTGTTTTATTGATTGTGAAATGAAGAAATATGAATGGATTCATGTCACTTCGCTGATGGTAGAGTCAGCAAGTGTGGTTACTGAAAATCCATGTAGCTGAAAATCACTTTCACCAATAAGGAAACTTTTTTGTACAATAGGGCAAGTCTTCTTGGAGGCACCCTATACAGCCTTCTACATAATGAACTATTCACCATTTAGCTAATACAAACTATACAAATGATGGGCAGGGGGAGGCCCCATACCCCACAAGACATATATACTTACTCCACAGTTTCACAATAGTGAGGAAAAGTGCAAGCTCAACAGTCTCTGAAAGTTGTTTCAAATGATACTGATTTTCAGTTATGGCACTTGCTGAAATAGCAGATAAACGACCAACTAACTCCCATATAGGGGCAATGAAGAATGGAAGGTGGTTTTCTGGGGTAGTAGCAATCATTTTTATAGTCTGTATTAGTTAAATGGTGAATAATTCATTATGTAGAAGACCACATGGGGTGTCTCCAAATAAGCAGGTGACTCTTTCAGTGATGGGAAAATGAGCTGGAGTATAGTAGAAGCTCACAATTATTGAGCATGGTGGCTTGCAAGGCTTGCAGATCTATAAATGCAATAATGTACTTTTTGTAGCGATTTGATAGTATGGTTATTTCCTAGAGCTGCTAAAGGTAACTTGTATTCCAGTTTGGGAGTAGGATGCTCTTTACAATTGCTAAGTGTAAATTAAAAATTTATGAGTATTTTAAATTATTAAAGACCTTTGATGTATTTCTATCTGCATTGTTGATAACTTTAAATGGAGACTGAACTATTTTCCAAATTAGTTATACAACTAAACTGGTCTATATTACTTCAATGAAAACTAACTTCAGCAAATGGCTGTTCATAGAACATAAATCAGCGAATGGCCGTTTATCGAACGTTCACATCAGCGAACGGTTTAGCCAGGTCAGTGAGTTACTTGGCCAACATACTGACTGTCACATACACTGCAGTATATCAAACCCACAAAGGTGGAGGCTATGCACCTACACCGCCACTTATAAATGCCAACTCTGAGATTGCACTACAGTGGGGAAAAAGGCAAATTTCCTAATGTTGGTCAAGTAACTAGTGTCCCAGAAAAACTTTCACAGATGTGAACATTCGATGAATGGACATTAAGTTATTTTTCAACGAACTAATATAGACCCAACTAAACAGGTAGTATTTTATTAATGGCGGGGTCAAGTAATTGAATGGTATTGTATTTGAGTTTTTGAGCTATTAAAAAGCATAATGTTAGGTTTTGTATGGTTAAAGAAATCATTTTTTAAGTGGAACATGGAACAAGTGATAGCATTGTAGATATTGTTATATTTGAGTAAGTTTGTTCATGATTTTTCTAATACATAATCTTTGGCATAACAAAAGAGGAAGGGTTGTAGGCAGTGAGTTAATAAATACAGAGAATTGGATTTTGGTTAATGTGGAACATTGAGGTACACAGACTGCAAAGTGCAGTTAGTGGAAATATAATTATGTGAATGTATTTTAAATAGAACTGTTGGTAAGATAGTTTTAAAGTTATTTTGTTACAAAAACAAATACATCAACAAGTTTTAGTTTTATTAATTAGGAAATTATGATCCAGTAGTCCAGATATCCTTCTATGGTCTATAAATATGGTATATTTTAGCTCCCCTTTGTCAATATTTTGAAAAATGAAGAACGTGATTCAGAAAAGAGTAGTAGAGGTACTGTAACTGAGACAAAGCCATCTAGTACGTTAAAATGCAGATGAATTGAACTCAAGATAGTATCTGTTTACAGAATAATTTCTCTAGAATTTTGTTAAATGATGATAATTTTGCAATAGGGCAATGTTTGTGGACTGCAGAGGTTGTAACTTTGGGGACAGGGCCCATGATTGCTGGTTTTGAGTCTAGTTTTTATCGTCAGATCATAATAAAGGTTAGAGATTTGGAGAAGTGCATTGATCTTATTTTTTTAATTTATGATAGAAGGTGTCACTATCAGTGCGTGAAGCAGTATAGATTTTGTTAGATGTCTGCTTTCAAATCTAGCTGACATATAGTTGAAATGAAAGAAGATAATTATATTATACAAGGTTTCAGGGTCAGAGGACTGTATATAAGAGTTAGAGGGAGTGTTGGGTGAGTACACTGACACTGGAAAGGAGATACAGTTATATGATTTCTATATTTATGTTTTAATTGTGGATGCTAAGTTTGTTATTGTATTTAACATTAGGAAGAAGATATTTGAGACTGCATCAGAAAATTTGAGATGTTTTAGATATATTACTTGCATTTCCTTTAAGATAACTTACGTGACAATTTTGAACATTGATTCTAATTTTGTTTTACAATTCTATAAACAGACTGCATTAGTGTGCTTTTTGTGAAGGTGTGTGTTATGTTAACTTATCACTAGTTCTCATTTTTGCTTAAAGGGACAGTCCCAGAGATGTTTTGTTATGATTCTGGTCTTTACATTTTCAGTCTGGCTTTCTAAGCATGTCCCAGCTTTGACAGTGGGGGTTGGGGGTGGGGTGCTTACAGGAAGTTTCAATGGTCCTAGCCAAATTCCATAGGTTCATAGGTTCATAGATTAGTACTGGCTAACTACCCTTTCGAGACATTTTAAGCCTAGCCAGTTATCCCTTGGGACACTCAAACCCTGATCCTTGTGTTTGTAAGGTAAACACCTATACCATTAGGCCGCTCTCCCAACCCATCTCAAATTGCAGTTGTACTCAGAAGAGGTCTCACCGAAGTCATTCATTAGATTCACCTGTGCTTTTTATCCTCAGAGAAAAGTAGTCTTTCAGGAATTTTATGACCAGACTTGCTACCACCTTGCAGGAAAGCGTATGAGCGATGCAAAGCTAAAACCTTAGTAAACAGAGTTTTCTGTTCATTTCATTTTGTATTTTATTTTGTGCAGATTTCTGAATGCTAGCTTAGTGCTATGATGTTATGCATGACTGCCACTTGCTCTGTAGAAAGCATTAGAATGATGCCAGTTTCGAAAAGCAATAGAAGCAGCCTTCTTTTTAATCATGTTTTGTTTTTTTCATCTGTGAATATTAGCCAAGTGTAATGGTTTTCTGACCTGCCATAATAAACATATGTGTGACACCAGCAATAGATTAATTTTAAACAATGAAGTCCAAAACTTACTATTACAATTGAGACTGTACAGTATGGCAACCTGTGATAGTTATACATACTAATTCTGCGATTGCTTTACTACAGAGTAAGGGCAATACGTAATGAGACTGCTAAGATTTAGTATGAATTCACTAAACTGCACTCTTTTGACTGTACTGCTTGCAGTTCTGCTATGCATAATAAATAAAGGAAATAAAAGAAATAAAGCGCTGCACAATTAAGATAAGCTTTTTGACAAGTTATAAAAGGTAAACACTGAGAGTCTTGCCTAACTAACCAGGTTTGCCACCTGTCAGGAAATTTTCCTGACAGTCAGGAAATCAGGGTCTCCCATCAGGAAATCTGGAAATCAGGTTCTCTGGTGAGGAAATCCATTTATAATGAATACTTGAAAGGTATTTTGCATCATTCTGAAAGTTAACACATTTCTGAAGTGTGTTCCTTAAAATGTTTAGTTTCACTTGGATTTCCTATATGCATTCAAATGCAATGTAACAATCACTGTGGCTTACGCCTGTGTATGTGTTTGGGGGGTTGAAGTGTATATAAGAGCAACAAGTTGGCCATAATTTCTTCAACTAACCATTACTGTCATCAGCACTGCACACAATAAGTGGCTATTTTGGTGGTCTGGGCAACATGTGCAGGAAAGGCTCACATCGGTGGCACAGAGTTACCATCTCATAGCTCTTTTCTTCCTGTCTTGAGTTCTTGGTTGTGACTCCATCTGTGTAGTCTGCATGTTCTCCATTTCTGTGTGGGTTTTGTTCAGATGATCTCGTTTTCTCCAGCACCCCAAAAACATACTATAGGTGAATTAATGTTCTTCTAGTTTGCTTGTAGAAAGCATGTTTTGTGTGTGGAGAATATATTGGCACGTACATAAATAAATATCCTGGGGTAGTAAAAAAATAAAGCATAAACTGCATCACAGAACACCTGAAACCTCACTGCTTCTGGGGACCATCATTACTGGCTATATAAGTGGCTTAGTAGGGTCTTCAGTTGTGGACCCAACCTAGTCTAAAACCGACCCCACTCAGAGGTGGGTGCAGAGATTGCTATAAGTTGTTTGGAAGCTGGGGACAATTGTAGTAATTGCTTTAATTTTCCAGATAAATATCACCTTATAAGTGTGCATAGAATGCTACTGTAGCTTGTCTAGGATCAAGGTAGAAAAAATTACTGTAAGTCCCTCCCCCACACTTTTTTCTCAATTGAAATCAGATGTGTATGCAGGTGGATATCATTTGGCTGTACAGGAAAGAGGGCATTCTGATATGTATAGCTGACAGCAATCGAGTACAACATATTTCATCCTATGTGTTCTTTCACTTTCATCCTAGTTTGACTTCAGAGAGGTACACAGAAGGCATCTGTCTTTTGGGCTTAGGGCTGAGGAGGTAAGCTGTGTTGATACAATGACAGCAACTTGAAATATGATTACATTCATTTGTTCTTTCACTTTCATCCCAATTTAACACAATATGGGTACACAGGAAATCATGTTTTTTGTGTGGTTGGGAGGAAGGCAATCATCCCACATATGATTTATGTCCTCACAAGCATTTTATTCTCAGATTATGGATGAGTACTACTCAGTTTTGTGGTAACTTGCTATGCTAGCCTTGAACAAGTCAAGCTCTGGACATAACCTAGCTCTTCCTTGAAAGAAAAAAATAGTTTTTCCTTAGCCATGATTTTTTTTCACACCATCATCGGACCAAATGTTGTTGAAAAAGAGTTCTAATGCACTTCAGCAATTAGAACCCCATAGCTTCTGGAGGCTAATGCCTCCCCCAACTCCAAGCAGAATTGTATTCTTTCCACCACAGATTTTACAGTACAGTCTTGGCCAGTAAGGATATATTGTGAGGATGCAGAAAAAAGGTGACAAGTTAGACTAAGTGTGAGAAAACAAAATAAATGTACTCTGGCAACTATGAGGCGACAAAGATGAGAGGAAAACAATGGAACACTGGGGTGTATGGGACAGTGACAATAAAAATTGGGAATAAGAGTACCATGGGATACTTTGCTTAGGGATCCATATTATGTAAGGCTGCCCATGCAGTCACTATGTATGGCTTTCAAAAATTGGTGTTTCTGGATGTGGTTTGCTAAATGGGATGCTGGTACCCTGAGGCAAGGTTGTGTGCTTTTGTTATGCATGGGGTGTGGCTTATTTGTTAGGAAATGGAAGGATGCAAAGGTGGCAACCCTACCACCTCCACCACAAACATGCAGCACAATGTAATAACTTTATTGTTTCCCAGTGATCAGGGACTGAAAGCTTTGATAGGAACTGAATATTGTTAATTGTGTTCTCCAGAGGGAATAAAAACAGGGCTTGGCTGCATAAAGTAAATTGAAACCAGAAGTAGGGTTGATGATGACGTGGTAAGTGGGTGGTGACAACTGGAAGGTATCAGGACAAGTTCTTTCGGTCAGAATTTTAGACTTTGGAAATATTCTAGAGGGATCCTTGGGCATAAATTTCCTCTAGACTACCTGGTCTTTCTGTGGGGGTAGATTTTATTATTCATTGCTTGAAGCTTGGTTTAGAATAAATGTATAGAATCAGCCTGGATCAGCTTTTCAGTATTGAGCGGATTCAGTTTACTAAGCCGAGTTGGTTAATAAGTTCTAGTACTTTATTAATAGGGAATAGACTGTGGTGGTGGTGCTGCAGTAGCGTTGTCACCTCACAGTAAGACGTTGTCCTGTTCGATTCTCAGCTAAAGCGTCTTCCATGTGGAAACATGCGTGAATGGGCATACCTTCGTTGAAGGTTGTGCATCAGAGATGGCAACTCGGCATGTAAAAATCTACTGGCAATCATTAGCAGACTGGAGTTCTGCTGTGGTGACCCCTAACCAGGAAAAGCAGAAAAGATACAACAACTTTATTAATGGGGAATGAGTGTCCTGTAGTCAATATAGGGGGATGTTTGGAGTCTTTATGTTATTTTATTTTATTTTAAGTTTTGTTTATTGGATACTGATCAAAGACAAAGTGTGAAAGTACAGTAGCTGATGTGCAGTGATGTGAGACCTTTGTTAATAGGTTCATAGGTAGATACAAGGCAATCAGCCCGAGGGCATTTATAAGCCTAGCCAGTGTGTGTCAGCTTTCGCCGCCCCATTGATTAATTAACTGAGCCTCTGTCAAGAAGAGCCAGTGAAGTGATCCCAGCAATGAAGTGATCCCAGGGGTGTATTTTCTGTTACCCATCCACTCGTCAAGGTTTCTCTTGAAGAGTGTTAGTGAGGGGCTCTGCCTAATGTAGTTAGGAATTTTGTTCCAAAGCATGGGGAGTCTCTGTGACAGGAATCTATCCCTCCAGCATGTTCTATTTATTGTTGTGGAGAGGTTTAGCTCACTAGAGCAAGTGGTTCGCAGTGGCTTGGATTTCTTTAGGTGGAGCATGTCCATCAGTTCTGAGTTGGACATGGCTTTGTAAGTCAGGCAGAGATCACCTCTGAGTAAGTGATATGCGACTGAGTACAGCTGGAGTTTTTTCAATCGGGCTGCATAGGACATATGTTTGAGGCCAGTAATCCTCTTGGTGAGGTACTTTTGTGGTCTTTCCAGCTATTGGAAGTGTCTTGTGAGGTACATCCCAAATGGGGCATTGTACTCTATGATGGGTCTGATGTGTGATGAGTAGAGGGGCACTATAACCTCTTTATTTCTAGATGCAATCCCTTTAGTAATTAGATGGGTTACATAGAAGGATTTCCTAACTACTTTGGCAATATGATTGTCAAAGGAGAGATTACTATCTGTCTATCTAAATAATGCCATGGAAAGACATGCACAATGATTAATGTGAGAGCTGGGATGGTTGAGTTTTTGTGTAACTTGTGAGAGATTGTGAAACGATGAAATTTGTCATAGTTATTTCTTTAGCGGAACACACTTGGTGTTACGTTGTGTAAGCTTTACTTTTATCTAAGTTGTTATATGGTACACTAGCTATGAGTAAGCTCGACAAAGATGTGTTTATTAAATTAGATATAGCATACAATCAAAATTATAAATTAGCAAACGACTTTCCTTCTGATGCCTACAACTGTACTAAATTAATTAGAACTGAAAGAATGAGCCTCGGTAACAAAACTCATTTTAATTCGCTGTGAAAATCCTTGCTCAGGCCTCTTAGAATTAACAGCTTGGCACAAACAAAAGAGTGCCCCTTGAGATTATCCAGTCTGCATTTACTAAATGTCCATAAATCATCTGCAAGAACTGGAGATAAATCCTCTTGACACTTCTTGACCTCTTATCAGAATAGCCATCCTTGATATTAGAAAGTTAGAAAAAACAGTGCCAGTTCAAGAATACCATGATAATTCGATTTTTTATATCAAACACCTGCACCATGTGTATACTATTGTAGACAGGTGGTCAGCTTTTTATTTATTTATTTGACATTTGTTAACCAGGTTGGTCCAACTGAGTCAGTAGCCCATTTTCAGTGGAGAGCCGAGGACAAAAGTTGAAAACTTCCAAATAACAGAGATGATAAACATCTAATTACTGGCATTTTTGTAAATTCCTTTTCTACTTGTTCCCTATCAGCACTTAGTTGCAACAAGTTGATATAGCAGACTTTTTATAGCCGTATTGATTCTACAATATAAAAATATTAGACTAGATCACCTGCCTTATTACTTACCTGTCCTAATTGTAGCTTTCTTGTTTTAAATACTAATATTTGCCTGTTTTTTCTTACTTGTTGATTCATTTAATTTCATTCAGCTTTCCTTGTTAAGCTCTCCCACTGTCCTCTTACCACCTGTCTGCTCTGTTTTTTCATACAGTTTGCTAGACTAGGCAGTTGAATGTATCTCTTATCACTGTACTATTTAACCTTGACTGCTTGGAGAGAATATGTAATGCTTATTGAAGATGATGTTATAACCAAATATCAATGAATATGTCAGAGTCAGTGCTCTCAATAAGACAAATATTCAATCACAGTTACAATGCAGTTTCTATTTATAACTAACTTGCTTTTCAACATGAATGTATCCAACATTTACTCTGTTCAAATTTCTGCATTATTTATTTAAATGCTGGCTTTGCTGTCCTCTCTGTCTGAGTGAGTGTTTCCAATTAAGTCCCCTCTGAGCATAGACTCTGCCTAGTAGAGCTAACCTGAATAAAAAGACATACATAAAAAACAAATAAACAAGAAAATAAATAAATATAAGCAGAAAAGGTAGTCATAAAAGAAAAGCCCCATACTGAGCAAAAAGGTAGATAGACATTTAAGTGGCAAACGTCAAATTTTGAAAAAAAAAAATATATATATATACACACACACATACACACACACACACACACACACTCTGCATTTAGATAATATTTTCTTTTCTGCTTTCAAGGCAGAAAGATTTTTCTGCATGTCAACTATCTGAATATAACATAAAGGGCATGGATAGACTGAATGCTATTTCAAAGTTATGCAGAAAATAAATTTCCATTTGTGTTTTGTTTGCTAGATTTCATTGTTCATAACTCAGTAAATTATTTGAATTCTCCCCCCTGGGGGAATATTGAGGGTCAAACATAAATATATTTTACTGTCAAATTTTTATTTAAAATGCCATAAATGAAAGGAGACTGATTCATGGTTAGCACCTAACCATGTTACAAACAACACACAGAGGCTTTTAGTAAACACTCAAAATACTTGCAGGTTAGAGCATGCAAACTACAATCCCTTTAAAACAGATATCTCTGTAGGGCACATTGCTGTGATTAATCTGACATATAAACTTATTATTCCAGTACCAAGAAAAGTGATAGCCCTAGCCTAAGACAGGGAATTATTGTGGTGAAATGTAATTTGCCTTTTTAACTGATTATGTCAAATTACCTTCTCATTATCATTTTTGTTTCCTATAAAAGTCGTGCCAACTTACTGGACTGTCTGATAAAAAAAATCAAAAAACATTAGTATTTTAGAAATCTACAGGTATGATGGCAAAGATGTCTGTGACTGTACTAACATGCTCATTTCATAAAATTAATGCAAACCTATTTAGTATACATTCTGTTTTTGACTGCATAGTAGAATGATTTATTTATTTTGAAAAATATACAATTTAAGAATGTTTATTTCTAAAACAAATGTCATGGTGAGACACAAAAGATTCAAGAGCAAAATATTGGACACAATGGACTCAGCTTTCTGACAATACATTTTAGTGACAGGTATACTGGTAATAAACAAGTTTTTAGTCACATGGGACCAACTAGAACAGTTACCTTCCTGTAGAGGTGTCAGTCTTAAAGCTATTGTGTAAAGACGGAAAACTACTCTCATTTCCCATAGTAAACTGTTTTGTCTCTTACTGCCTCCACTATAGCATCTCTTGACTCTATCCAGACCGGTAAACTAATCTCTCCCTCTAGAATTAAGCATTTCACTGACTGTTTTTTTCTCTATGCCAAACACTTTTCTTGTTTCAACCTGCTCCTTTCGCCCTGCGGGCTCACTCCACTCCCCTACCCTACCTCCAAATCCCACCCACCCCCAGTGCACCTGACCTTATACTTCCCTAGCCACACCCTCAACCCAAATCTACCAATTACCTCTATTGACAACTCTTTATCAATTAACAAACTTTGGCTCCTTTTTTGGTTTGCCTTACCTCTCCACAACCACCTTGTCCCTCAAACCCTCCACACATCACAACTAGTCTTCAGTTTTTTCTTCCAATTAGCCTAACCTCCACCACCCTACACGTCTATGTATAACCATTGTAGGCCTATTCACCTTAACATTCTTTTCTTATCCATTGGGCTCACCTCATTACTTATATCTCATTGCCTAACTTCCTATGAATCCCCAGGTTTTGTTACATTTCTGCACCTCCCAGGACAAACAAGCCCTCTCTCTCCTATCACCTCCCTAACACACTGTAACATAGCATCCTGCTCATCCTTTATTTTACCTCACTTTCATAGACTAACCCATATTAAATATCTCCAAATGAAAAAAGGACACCTTTCTCTCTGTAAAATGTTCAAACTAATATGTAACCCTCAAAACTGCTTACTACTACAAGGTGATATCCACCCAATCCCTGGTCCTAACTTCACCACCCCAAATACTCTTTCAGTCGCTACTACCACTCCCTTCAATGTCCCAAAAAGCCTTAACTCTCTACTTATAGGCCACCTCAATATAAGAAGTGTTAATAACGAAATTACCCAGCTACATGCCCTATTAGATATCCATTCCTTCGACATCTTATGCCTTACTGAAACATGGCTTAAACCTACAACTAAAGACAATGACATTATCCCTCCAGGCTATAACATTCTCAGACTAGGCCGTCTAAATAAAAAGGGAGGTGGAGTAGCAATATTGTTCAAATCTGAACTCAAGGTCACATCATTAGATTTACATCCTCCACCACCTAACTATGCAGAAATTTTAACCTCAAAGCTCCAAATTAATGCTAAGAAATCAATATACATTATCTGCTCTTACATCCCCCCTGGGAACAATATCAGTACTCTTGAAAATACACTAAGCTTCCATGTCCCTTCCACAAGAAACCATACTCCTTGGTGACTTTAATATTGATTGGAATAGCTGTACCTCTGCCGCTCCAACTATGCATATAAACCTCTTTGGCTTCCACCAAACCATTACCTTCCCTACCAGAACCCACAAGCCTAGCAAAAAACAAACTATATTAGATTGGATACTAGTAAATGATGACCACCATACTTATCAAACAGGTATACTCCCCGACAATATTAGTGACCATTCTCTTATTTACATCTCTAGGCAAAAGACTCACATTCATAATCTAATAGATTTTAGAACTACCAGAAACAAAAAATATTTCAACCCAAGTAATTTTCAAGCTGAGCTCAAAGCTTGCAATTGGTCTCCCCTAAAATACCTACCTCTTGACAAAGCAGTTTCATACTTTAACAAAACGTTTTTGCAGATCCTTGAGCACCATGCTCCCACTTGTACTGTTAGAACAAAAAATAAACCAGCCCCCTGACTGTCTAAGGACACAAGGCTAAACATTTGATTAAGAAATAAACTCTGGTCCAAATGGAGAAAAACTAAAAACCCAATTGATCACCTAAATTTTAGTCAAATTCATAATACCACTAAAAAATCCATAATCCTTGACAAAAAAAACTACTACCTCAAAATCCAACAGAACCAACAAAGCAATCCTCAAAAGTTCTGGTCAGGTATCAACAAATTACTCCACCCAGGACAGTCCAAAACACCTACCCCCTCTAACCTAAGCCAAACCTCTCCCAACCAAATTGCTGACACCTTTAACAAATTTTTCTCTGAAACAGTCCAGTCACTAGCAACTACCTTACCACCTATTACCACCACTAAATTTCCCTCACTAACCAACTTGCCCCAGTCTTTTAACCTTCAACCTGTTCCAACATCTTTAATACACTCCTTGCTTCTTAATCTTAAACCATGTACACCATCAGCTGACCCTCTCCCAGCTGAATACCTGCAAATTGCAGCTGGTGTACCTGCCTACCCTATTTCTATCCTAATAAACAGAACTATCTCTGAATCTTATGTCCCATCCATCTGGAAAGTCTCCTATATCATCCCTCTGCATAAGGGAGGTACCTCAAATGAATTATTAAACTTCCACCCAATAGCCCCTCTCTCTCCCCTTTTAAAAATTATGGAGAGATGTATTCACTGGCAACTACTTCAGTGCCTCCTACAAAACAACCTACTAGTTGACTGCCAACACAGTTTCAGGCCACACCATAGTAATACAACAGCACAACAGCTCTTCTATCCTTTACAGACTGCATTAATAAAAACAGGAATACTAATCTTCTAACTTCAGCACTCTTCTTAGACCTCTCAAAGGCCTTTGATATGGTTAACCACCAACTATTGATAGGTATACTTGAATCACTCTCGATTGATCATCAACTAGTAAAATGGTTCTAATCCTACCTTGAAAACAGAAAACAAGCTGTCCTGTGGGAAAACAATCTATCTTCTCAGCTTCCTGTCACCCTTGGTGTCCCTCAAGGATCCATTCTTGGACCTCTCCTTTTCACAATTTTCATTAATGATCTAAAATCCTTCCTTCCCCAAACTACATGCATACAATATGCAGATGATTCGACTCTGATATGTGCCGCATCCTCTCCTGCAAAATTACATACTAACACACAAACAGTCTTTACTTTAGTTGAAAACTAGTTGCATCAAAGATGTCTCCTCCTGAATCTGAAAAAAACTAAATTACTACTATTTACTCCCATACAGAAGTCCCCCTCTATCAATTTCATAGTGAAATCAAACAATGGCACAGAAATAGCCCCTGAAACCTCTACTAAATGCCTCGGTGTAATAATAGACAACCATCTCAACTTTGACACACAATTAACTTAACTATTAAATCAGTAAATAGAAAACTTGGATGCCTCTATAGAATCAGACCATTTCTTACACAGTCAGCAAAGATCTCTATTGCCCAAACCCACCTCATTTCTACCCTACTCTACGCCTCCCCTATCTATACGAATCTATCCAAAAGCAACCTGAATAAACTAGCAACCGCCTACAACAACATAGCCAAATTTGCCACCGGCACCCCTTTCCTTACTCCACTGCCTTAATCTTAAACTTCTAGGATGGCTGGAAGTACAAAACCAACTAGTTTACCAGCAACTCATTTTTATTCACAACATTTTACATCATCCTACAAATACTCCCATACTATGTAGCCTAGTTAATTCTTATAAAAACCTTCCTACCCTACGATCTGCTAAAAAGCTACAAGTTGCTACCACTACATCCATTAATAAATCTGGGGACTGCCTATTCTCAAATGCTGTTGGCAATACTTGGAACAAACTTCCAAATGAAATAACATCCCTTACTTCTACCACCCTTTTCAAGAAAAAAATTGAAAAACATCATTAAAACACAATGGCTTTGCCCTGCGCCAAGCCTGACTGATACTTTTCTTCCTTTTTTCTATTCTGATTCTCTAACTGAATTATTTTTGCTGAGACTTCTCTACCTTCTATATATGACATGATTAAGCATTTTTTCTCTTTTTCCTTGTTTATTTTCCTAAATGGTAGTAAAAAAAAAAAAAAAAAATGTTTTGTTTTTTGGCTATAATTATTTTTGCCAATCAATTGTATACTTATGTAATTATTTTGCGTTTCCACCTTTCTTGTGGACTATGTAATTATTTTGTATTTCTACTTTTCTTGTGAATTATTTGTATAAACTTTTTTTCTTTTCTTTTTATTTGTCTCAGAGCTTTTCTCCTCGGGCCTCTACTGAAAATGGACATATATCCAGTTAGACTAGCCCGATCAACAGATGTAAAATAAAAATAAAATAAAATAAAACATGGTATGTTATGAAATTTGGAACATTTATTCCATGATGTCTTACAGTAATTAACAGGAGCTGTTCTATATAAATGTCACTGAACAGTTGATTGCAAAAGTAATACATATACCTGTTTTGGAATTTATCTTTAAAAACTGAGTTGCTGTTCTAGTCTTTTCCTTCTGCGATGCAAAGTGCTAAGTTACCAGGAACGTTGTTTTCGAATGAAGTTCATTAAGCTTATTCATCTCAAGGAACACCTCTGTGCATTTCTCTAGGATCAGCTGAGGATCTTAGGTGCCTATGTGTTTATTTTGCCTGATCATATTTACATTAACACTTTCAAAAACATGATAAATATATAAGTTTACATGAACTGCTAGTAATCCATTATCTCTGTTTGGAACAGCTAGAAATATAGCTAGGGAAATTATCTTGGCTGGGCTACTGCAATGGACAGATTTGGCAGTTTTCTGAGGTCTGCAAAGGCTACCAGTTGGCTGGTGAATGTAATATAACATCTAAGCACATACATACCCAGAACTATATTATTTGGGTTTCAGATATCTTAAGGAGCTTCTGTTCTCTTAGAAACTACTCTGGTCAGCTGGCTAGGGGCAGTAAATGATTCCGTAATTCATCTGGAAACATCACAGCATTGGTCTTTTGTCTTTTATAGGTTCATAGATTCATAGGTTGGTACTAGGCTATCTGCCCTAGGGCCTATACAAGCCTAGCCATAACAATTCCCTGGCTTTTCCTTCTCACACTATTTACTTCCTTACTTCCCTGGACCCCTGTCTAGCAGGGTGACTGACGTGATCCCCGGGGTGAATTTCCTTTCTCCCATCCAATCGTCAAGGTTCCTTTTGAAGAGGGCCAAAGAGGTGCTCTGCTTGATATGTATGGGCAGTCTATTCCAGAGTCTGGGGAGTCTCTGGGTCAGGAACCTATCCCTTCAGCATGTTTTGTTTATTGTGATGACAAGGTTTAGATCCCTGGAGCGTGTGGCTCTGAGGGATTGGGATTTCTTTAAGTGTAGCATGTCCAACAGCTCTGGGTTTGACATGGCCTTGTATGTTAAGCAGAGATCGCTTCTGAGTAGACGATATGTGACAGATTGTAGCTGGAATTTTTTAAGGCAGTCAGCGTAGGGCACCTGCTTTAGGCATGTGATTCTTTTAGTGAGGTATTTCTGTGGCCTTTCCAGTTGTTGCAGATGTCTTGAGAGGTACATACCAAACGGGGTATTATATTCTATAATGGGTCTAATGAGGGATGAGTACCATGGGACAATGACCTCCTTTTTTCTGGACGAAAAGCCCTTAGTGATGAGGTGTGCCACATAGAAGGATTTCCTGACTGTTGTGGTGATGTGGTTATCGAAGGTGAGACCACTGTCCACCTGTGTCCTTAAGTCTCTTATCACACTTTCAGTGTTTAGCGTACTGCCACTTATGTGGTAATTTACAGGTACATGTTTTTTTCCAAAGGGGATAACTGTACATTTCATGGCATTGTGCTTGAGCCCATAGCTCTGGCACCAAGCATCTGTTTCTGTAAGGCCCTTTTGTAGAGTATCCACGTCATTTGGGGATTCAATAATGGCTCCCAGTTTGCAGTCATCTGCGAACTTTGTTAGCCAGAGTCCCTTACTGCTGGCTTGAACTTCAAAGAAGTAGATGCCAAACAAGAGTGGTCCCAGGACTGAACCCTGAGGTACTCCACTTGTCAGTTGTCTGCAGCTGGATTTGGAGTTGGCTACTTTTACAGTGTGGGTTCTATCAGTTAGCCAGTTGGCAACCCATCGAGTGATGTAGGGATTAATGCCCAGCTTAGTAAGTCTATCTATGATTCCAGAGTGGGAGATGGTGTCAAAGGCCTTGGCGAGGTCCAGATAGGCTGTGTGGACTGCCTTACCCTCGTCCACAGCTCTGGAGACTGATTAGACTCTTATCCCTGAAGAATTCATTGACTTATCAGCTTTGATGAAGTCCTTCTGTGGACTTCTCTAAAATGTCCCTAAAGAGAAATCTTTTTAACAAGGGTTTTCATTTTGTGTAAATATAATAATCCGCAGTGCTTTCTTTTTTACTGATGATCAAGTATTGTTGTCTGCTGTTTTAAATCATGTTGAACTTAATTTAATGGTGCATTGTTATTCATTGTTTTATAATTACATAGGTTCATAGGAGGTTACTAGGCTAATGATTCAAGAGCCCTTACAAGCCTAACCTTACAAGCCTGGCCAAGAGTTTATTCCCAGAAAGAAACTTCAGTCAGCACCTGTTACCCCTGTCAATGAGGGACACAGGTGGAACCCCTGGGACAAATTTGTGGTTACCCATCCACTCAAAGCAAAAAAAAAATGCATACAATCTCAGACACAAAAAACAGCAGTCAGTAAAGTCAGAATTAACTAAACAATAAAACCAAATGAACAGATAATTAAAAGCCAGAATGAATTTGTGTTTCTGTGTGTGTATTTGTATATATATATATATATATATATATATATATATATATATATATATATATATATATATATATATATATATACCACACCAAAACAAAGTACCTATGATCCTATGATCCTATGAACCTAGTTTTACCTAGATTTTACCAAATTTTCTATCCCTAGGGGAAGAATAACAAGGGTCAGCAAGCAGGGTTTTGATGATTTTTACAGCCTTCATCTGTCCATAAGGGACATAGGCACCACCCGAGGAGTGAATTTGCAATTTGCCATCCATCGGTCCAGATTGCTGTTGCTCTACTTCACATGAGTAGGAAGCCTATTCCCAAGGAGGGGCAATCAGTAGAACGCTTATCTGTCTCTCTATCGTGATCCAATCATGCCAGAGATTGGGTTTAGATCCTTGGAGCAGATAATACTCATGCAGCTAGTTTTGTGAATATGCAACATTTCCATCAGTGCTGGGTCAGAGACTGCCTTGTAGGTCAGGCATAGATCGCCCCTCAGTAATCTTTACGAAACTGAATACAGTGATAGGGCTTTTAAACACTCTGCATATGGCATGCTGGTAATACCCCATAGTGTTTTGGTAGAAGCCTCTGAGGATGCTCCAACTGTTGTAGGTGCCTGGCTAGGTACATATCAAAGGGTGCATTGTTCTTGATTATTGTTTTGATGAGGGCTGAGTAGTATGGCACTATGACATCATTAGATGTGAATGCCTTGCCCTTACTTATAAGCTGAGCCACATAGAAGGATTTCCTCATCACCGTGGCCACATGGTGGTCAAACCTCAGATTACTATCTATCTGAGTACCCAGATCTCTCACCAGTAGGGCCACTCTTAGGGAGTGCTATCAGTGTTGTAATTTACAGGGGTATTTGATTTTTCCAAAGGGTATTATCATGCTCTTCTTTGCATTTAATTTGAGGCCATATCTCTTACACTGGTCATTAATCTGCATCAGTCCTTTCTGTAAGATATCAACATCATTTGGGACTTAATGATTTCCCCCCAACTTGCAGACAACAGCAAACTTGGTCAGTCAAAGGCCATATATATTTGCCTTGACATCAGAGAAATATATCCTTAATAGGAGGGGGCCCAGCACTGAGTCCTGTGGTACTCCACTGGTGACTGGCTTCTTGCTGGATGGGGATTTCCCCACTCTAATAATGTCTCCTATCCATGAGCCATTTGGGTATCCGTCTGGTGAGGTAGACTTTTATGCCCACATTTTTGAGTCTATTTACAATAGGGGTACTGTGGCAAATGCCTTGGCCAGGTCAAGGTAGATGGTATGTGCTGTCTTACTCTAATCCATGATCTTGGTGACTTTCTCAAAGAAGTCCACCAGACTAAGCTGGCAGGACATGCCGCTGGTGAAGCTGAACTGGGCTGGATCCAGAGTCTGGAGTTTTCCTATATTATTGTTAACCAAGTCCATGATTATCCTTCCCATAGCCTTCCATATGCAGCTAGTCAGACTTATGGGTCAGTAGTTTCCTGGGTCCATTAATGGTGCCACCTTGTGGAGGAGGATGACTGTTGCTGTCCTCCAGTCTACTGGGACAAAGCCTGCCTGGAGACTGTGGTTAAATAGAGATTTGAGTGGGACTGTTAGGTCGTGTTTCAAGTTATTTAAAAGGCACCCTGAAATTCCATCAGGCCCATTGATGCCTGTTTCTAAATTTAGAGAGTGCAGTGATGACCTGTTCTTTTGTGATGCAGGCAAAGAAATAGTAAAGGGTATTTTATGAGTCGTAACCGGAGGTGATGAGAGGGTGAAAGTTGAGCTGCATTTATCAGCTGACAGCTTTGCTGTTTCTTCTGGGTGAGTATAGGTTGTGCCATCTACAGTCAGCTCAGCACATTTTCTGTTTTTCACTTAAGATTTCAGACATAACTAAAAAAATCCAAATCCAAGTGTGTGACCCTCCAGTGGCAATGAAACGAAAAGCAGAGATTCAAAGGAACTTCAAATAAGATGCATTCATAAAAAATAATAAAGTTTATTCCAATGAGTGAGCGCTTTCGCCAAAGGCTTCTTCAGACTCTTAAAACAATGAATAAAACTGTTTGAATCATTTTTAAACCATCCTTAAGCTTCCTATTGGACATTACAAATTGATATGTCACATGTTATCTTGTCTTAAAGGAACAGATACTCAAAAAAGTTAACATAGTTAAATGCAACAATATTTAGAAGGAATACTTCCAAATATACAATTAATGATCAGAATGTCCATGCAAATAAGTAAAATATATGCATATACCCTGATACATTCTAAAAATAAAAGGAGCATTGTGCTTGGTCCTATATCATTCTACAATCATTAAAAACTGTTGCTACATTCATTAAAACCCTGAACATTCTCTCTCCTCATGGTGTTAAAACATTAAAATCCTTAGATAAACAGCAAGTTTTATCGCTGCTTCAATATCTAGCATCTCTACTAAGATAGTGGTGTGTCGAATGCAACTTTGCATATATCAGGTTAAAAACTAATATAGCGAGAACTCTGTACTAAAAATGTAAGCCTTTACCACAAAACAACATAGCTTAATATAATGTATTTCGATGTGCCTCATCAAGGAGTCAGACCTCATCATATCGGTGAAAGGCTGTTGTCCAAGATTAAAAATTCCACAAATAGGAACCTCTTAGATTCCACGTAAAACAAACTGTTTACAAGTTGTAAAGTGCCGTGTGCTATAGGAACTCTGAATGCAATTGAGTACAACATAACTTCATGCTTATGGTAACTCAACGTATGGTGAGCACGTTCTAAGCATCTAAGTACTGAACAACAGAAACAATGTTTAAATTTCTAAGAAAAAAGGTGAGCCTATATTCGTGCTGTCCTGTGCCTAAAATAGACAGTATTTGTAAGCACGATTATGCCCTAAAAGCATATATTGATCACAAAGTGTCACTATTTAAAACAATGAAACGTGTACATATTAATGAGTACACTTATTAAAGTGTTCGCTGAACATGGCAGAGATGGCGTTAACTAATACAAATTAAAAGATAAAACAGATAAATAGTGGAATGCTAGGCGTAACACATAAAAATTGACACAATAAAGCTTGAAATTAGCACAAAGCACACATATAATAATACCTAAGTATAAAGCTCCATAGATGATAGGGTCCCTAACTAGTAAAAAGCAACTACTTCCATGTACATAGTTGGTGCTAAATATAACAACATTCTAAGTTAAAAGGTCAAATGAGAAGAGATAAACAATCCGAACAATACTAAGCCTGTACCTAATGATAAAACAAAACTATCTATTGATGTTTGGGGTACCTAGCTCAGTCAAAATAAATTCCAGCTACAGTGAACAAATATATAGTCGATATGCATGCTTGTATATACATGTGTATATATTTACACACATGCATGTGTAAACTATGCCCAATAACCACTAATATATTGAGGTGGTGAAAGGAGGGGATGAAAAACATACTAGTATGTGAGGTATGGACTCAGAAGTAGGCTAAAACAAGAAAGCCGAACATATCCAAAGGTCCATCAGTTCCTGGGATTTGATACTAAGAACACATCTACTTGTGGCTATAAAGCTCAGAACATTAATACTATAAAAATAATTATATTCAGTCTACAAGGACTGATTCTTACACTGATTTACTATAAGAGTGACATCAATACGTAGTTTTAAAATTACCTTACTACTCTATTTAGGTAATAGTAGGTTAAGTCATCTTCGTAGTCTTCTACTTCTTAAAAATGGTTTGAGTTGCACTTTATCATTAAGCCCTGGTGACCTATCAGACCTTAGTCTGATAATCCAACGTGTCTCCTGTTCTAAGGTTTTGTTGATTAGATCACCACCTCTAAAACCCACGCTGACTTGTTCAATAACACAAAATTTAAAATTATGATTGGTGCCTGCTGTTGTATTGTGTCTAGCTAGGCATTGGTCTCAGTACCTATCCTAATGTGGTAAATATGTTCCCTAACTCTTTCCTTAAGTGATCTATTGGTTTTGCCAATGTAATAGCTTTTGCAGGTTATACAGGTGGCCATGTATACCACATTCTTACTTTCACAGTTCGTGTTAGTTCTGAAGTTATATGCGCGTAGTAACAGGATGCTCAAAAGTGGTATCTTTATTAATGTAGATGCATTGATTACAATGACCACAGGGTACTGTGTTTCTATCATTTATTGGTCTACTTTTCCCGGATGTTTGGGTCTACATAAAATGCTTCTTAAATTCTGATGATTCTTGTAGGTTATACGTGGTGTTGGTCCTACTACCTCATTGACATCCCTATCGGATTTCAGTATTCCCAGTGTCTATCCAGGGTTTTTCACCTCCAAGTTCATTTTACTGAAAGTGAGGTTGGTTCTAATTTCAGTTTTAAAGGCTTCGACTCTTCATACTACCTTCATGTGCCATAAAGTAAGGTTTAGCAGTACTGCCTTAGACGCTCCACAGTTCTGACCATTTCTAATATTTCATTTTCTTTATAGCCCCTTTCTAGAAATCTATCCTTCATGTCCTCTATTCCTTTCTCATAGAACTCTTGTTGTGGGTTCAACCTTGATACTCTCATGAATTGTCCTTTAAGGACATTTTGGAATACATGTACAGGATGCATACTGTTTCTGTGTAGTATGTTGTTTCTTTGGCAGGCTTTCCTATGAATGGTTGTATTAATAAGGCCATTGGACATCCTGAATACTTCCACATCCAAAAATGGTATAGTTTCATCTGAAAAATTCATGGTGAATTTTAAAATCCGTAGTGTTATCCAAATAAGAAACGAAGTTCTTTAAAGAGGGTTCATCACCCAACCAAATAAGGAAGAGGTCATCTACAAAGCGGCAATACATACCAACAAATTCATTGAAAAGTGGATGGTCATATAAGTGAACATCTTCCCACCTAGCCATCACTAGGTTGGCGTAACTATTAGCACAAGATGTGCCCATAGCTACGCCATCCTTCTGTAAGAATATGGATTCTTGAAAAGCAAAAGCGTTGTTAGTCAAGACAGTCTCAAGTAACAGAGTTATAAGATCAACTTTTTATCCTAAAAGTCGGAATGTATCTTCAAATATTCTGTTAACATTCTTATTCCTGTGTCATTAGGAATTACAGTGAATAAACTGACTACGCCTAGTGTCACAAAAAGTAATGTTGCTGTTCACCTAAAGGTCGAGTTTGAGAGTATAAATCTAAGAGAAACTGTTTGCTATCTTTCAAAATATTCCTATTGTCATTGACTAAAGGTCTTAATACACTTTCCAAGTAAATAGATAAGGGTTCAGTGACCCAACCTTGCCCTGCAACAATAGGTCTGAGTGGTGGATCTACGCTGTTTTTATGGACTTTGGGGAGTCCCTGTATAATCGGGATGATTGGGTTGTTCACCTTAAAGTACTCATAGAGTTGTTGAGTTATGTCCAGAGACATAACTAAGTCATCCAAGGTATTATAAACACTGAACACCATATCTATTAAATTGTCCTTAGTTAGTATGGAGTAAGTATTGCTGTCATTTAACATTTGAAACATTTTGTTAGTGTAGTATATATCATCCATGATGACCACGGGGCCACCTTTATCAGCTGGTCTTATTATTATAGAGCTATCATCTTTGAGTGAATACAATGCTTGTCTCTGCTTATAGTTTAAATTAGCCCATGTCTTGAAGGTGTTTTCTCCTGATAGCATTTGTATATGTCATCTTCCACTACATTGCCAAACACTTCAATTGTTGGGTGAAGTTGAGGCACGTAAGTGCTGTTAGGACGGTGCTTATTCTTAACTGAATTGTCATCAAACTGTCCAAACTCAAGCCTTAGTTGTAAATTACGAATGAACATTTTGGTTTCTATAATAGTGTCCACTAAGTCACTGTTCTTAGTGGGAATAAAACTTAGTCCTTTATTTAGGACTTGTTTCTCATACTCATTTAAAACCCTGCCGGAAAGGTTCATGATCAATGATTCTGCCTCCTACACATTTTCTTTATCGTGGGGCCTACTTGTTCCTGCTCGCCTAACGATCCTTTCCTCTTCTGTCTCCCCTGCTGGTTGACCTTCTTTGTCCAAAAATGATTTTGTGCTATGGGAGGGGGCAGGTAATATATTTGTATTCACAATAACACTATTTGTTTTTGGTCTTACTACTGCTGCACCTGACCTCTGTACATCCGTAATGCAGCCTATCAGACCTTCACCTACAACAGTACTGTTAACTCTCCCATTTCCTTGTGTCCTGTTAGGGCTTACATTGTCCGCTTTCTAGATTATTGTTTGCTGTGACTGGTTGATCAGATTCTGTGGTTACACTGGTACCTAAAATGTCAGTGATATCACTCTGCTTATTGTTTAAATCAATTCTATTAAATGATCTACTTTCTGAAGTATCACTGTGTGGATGTCTATCAGGATTGATTATAGGTGTGCTCAGTGTGGCATTCACAAAATTGTTACCTGTTCTACCTGGAGGCTCATGAGGCATTTGAGCCCTGACTATAGTGTAAATTTGGATTCATTTCCCTAGGCCAGGTGAATACATTATTGTTCTTAAAATCTCTTACATCCCTGGTAATCTTAGCTTTCTTTTGGTCTAGCAACCGCTTCTAAAACAAAACATCTTCAATTACTTTCCCTAATTTTCCCATGCACATCTCATTGTTAGCATATTTACTTTCAAAGTCTTTAAACAAGTTATTTACAGTCAATCTCAGTCTCTCCTCTTCAGGCAGATGAAACTCAATTAAGAGTTTCATATAACTAAAACTCAACTCCATGTTGAGTTGCTGCCAGCGATATAGTAAGTCTGGTAATGAGGTACCAGATGTAGGCATCTTCAGTACGCCAGCGAGGTATAATCCGCTTGTTCAAACAACTTTCAAAATAATGTCTTTGAACTTGTAGTTTAACCAATTTACCGAAAACATACTCTAAATCTTGTAAGTCTTTAACAGAATCCATAGTACTCACATCAGTTCGAGTGACTGTCCCTCCATCAACAACTGGATTAAAATCCAATAATGAATTGATACTTCCAGATACACAAGTCTTAAATCTGTCAAGGACATTAGAAGTATGTTCCAGAACGCTGGTACATATGGTAGTTCAATGTTTATGCTGCTTGCTCGCCATCCTTACTTCCTGCAGCACTGACCAAATAAATAATACAACTCAAAAGCCAAATGCAGTGCTGCTATCAGTTGAGGCAGGAGACTCACGTAAACATAAAAGAGAGCAATCCAAATCCAAGTGTGTGACCCTCCAGTGGCAATGAAACGAAAAGCAGAGATTCAAAGGAACTTCAAATAAGATGCATTCATAAAAATAATAAAGTTTATTCCAATGAGTGAGCTTTCGCCAAAGGCTTCTTCAGACTCTTAAAACAATGAATAAAACTGTTTGAATCATTTTTAAACCATCCTTAAGCTTCCTATTGGACATTACAAATTGATATGTCACATGTTATCTTGTCTTAAAGGAACAGATACTCAAAAAAGTTAACATAGTTAAATGCAACAATATTTAGAAGGAATACTTCCAAATATACAATTAATGATCAGAATGTCCATGCAAATAAGTAAAAAATATATGCATATACCCTGATACATTCTAAAAAATAAAAGGAGCATTGTGCTTGGTCCTATATCATTCTACAATCATTAAAAAACTGTTGCTACATTCATTAAAAACCCTGAACATTCTCTCTCCTCATGGTGTTAAAAACATTAAAATCCTTAGATAAACAGCAAGTTTTATCGCGTTTCAATATCTAGCATCTCTACTAAGATAGTGGTGTGTCGAATGCAACTTTGCATATATCAGGTTAAAAAACTAATATAGCGAACTCTGTACTAAAATGTAAGCGCATCTTTACCACAAAACAACATAGCTAATATAATGTATTTCACATGTGCCTCATCAAGGAGTCAGACCTCATCATATTGGTGAAAGGCTGTTGTCCAAGATTAAAAATTCCACAAATAGGAACCTCTTAGATTCCACGAAAACAAACTGTTTACAAGTTGTAAAGTGCCGGTGCTATAGGAACTCTGAATGCAATTGAGTACAACATAACTTCATGCGCTATGGTAACTCAACGTATGTGAGCACGTTCTAAGCATCTAAGTACTGAACAACAGAAACAATGTTTAAATTTCTAAGAAAAAAAGGTGAGCCTATATTCGTGCTGTCCTGTGCCTAAAATAGACAGTATTTGTAAGCACGATTATGCCCTAAAAGCATATATTGATCACAAAGTGTCACTATTTAAAACAATGAAACGTGTACATATTAATGAGTACACTTATTAAAGTGTTCGCTGAACATGGCAGAGATGGCGTTAACTAATACAAATTAAAAAGATAAAAACAGATAAATAGTGGAATGCTAGGCGTAACACATAAAAATTGAGGAGAGAGAATGTTCAGGGTTTTTAATGAATGTAGCAACAGTTTTTTAATGATTGTAGAATGATATAGGACCAAGCACAATGCTCCTTTTATTTTTTAGAATGTATCAGGGTATATGCATATATTTTTACTTATTTGCATGGACATTCTGATCATTAATTGTATATTTGGAAGTATTCCTTCTAAATATTGTTGCATTTAACTATGTTAACTTTTTTGAGTATCTGTTCCTTTAAGACAAGATAACATGTGACATATCAATTTGTAATGTCCAATAGGAAGCTTAAGGATGGTTTAAAAATGATTCAAACAGTTTTATTCATTGTTTTAAGAGTCTGAAGAAGCCTTTGGCTAAAGCGCCACTCATTGGAATAAACTTTATTATTTTTATGAATGCATCTTATTTGAAGTTCCTTTGAATCTCTGCTTTTCGCTTCATTGCCACTGGAGGGTCACACACTTGGATTTGGATTGCTCTCTTTATGTTTACGTGAGTCTCCTGCCTCAACTGATAGCAGCACTGCATTTGGCTTTTGAGTTGTATTATTTATTTGGTCAGTGCTGCAGGAAGTAAGGATGGCGAACGAAAGCAGCATAAACATTGAACTACCATATGTACCACGCTGTTCTGGAACATACTTCTAATGTCCTTGACAGATTTAAGACTTGTGTATCTGGAAGTATCAATTCATTATTGGATTTTAATCCAGTTGTTGATGGAGGGACAGTCACCGAACTGATGTGAGTACTATGGATTCTGTTAAAGACTTACAAGATTTAGAGTATGTTTTCGTAAATTGGTTAAACTACAAGTTCAAAGACATTATTTTGAAAGTTGTTTGAACAAACGGATTATACCTCGGCCACGCTGCACTGAAGATGCCTACATCTGGTACCTCATTACCAGACTTACTATATCGTTGGCAGCAACTCAACATGGAGTTGAGTTTTAGTTATATGAAACTCTTAATTGAGTTTCATCTGCCTGAAGAGGAGAGACTGAGATTGACTGTAAATAACTTGTTTAAAGACTTTGAAAGTAAATATGCTAACAATGAGATGTGCATGGGAAAATTAGGGAAAGTAATTGAAGATGTTTTGTTTTTAGAGAAACGGTTGCTAGACCAAAAGAAAGCTAAGATTACCAGGGATGTAAGAGATTTTAAGAACAATAATGTATTCACCTGGCCTAGGAAATGAATCCAAATTTACACTATAGTCAGGGCTCAAATGCCTCACGCAGGCCTCCAGGTAGAACAGGTAACAATTTTGTGAATGCCACACTGAGCACACCTATAATCAATCCTGATAGACATCCACACAGTGATACTTCAGAAAGTAGATCATTTAATAGAATTGATTTAAACAATAAGCAGAGTGATATCACTGACATTTTAGGTACCAGTGTAACCACAGAATCTGATCAACCAGTCACAGCAAACAATAATCTAGAAACGGACAATGTAAGCCCTAACAGGACACAAGGAAATGGGAGAGTTAACAGTACTGTTGTAGGTGAAGGTCTGATAGGCTGCATTACGGATGTACAGAGGTCAGGTGCAGCAGTAGTAAGACCAAAAACAAATAGTGTTATTGTGAATACAAATATATTACCTGCCCTCCCCATAGCACAAAAATCATTTTTGGACAAAAGAAGGTCAACCAGCAGGGGAGACAGAAGAGGAAAGGATCGTTAGACGAGCAGGAACAAGTAGGCCCCACGATAAAGAAAATGTGGGGAGGCAGAATCATTGATCATGAACCTTTCCGCAGGGTTTTAAATGAGTATGAGAAACAAGTCCTAAATAAAGGACTAAGTTTTATTCCCACTAAGAACAGTGACTTAGTGGACACTATTATAGAAACCAAAATGTTCATTCGTAATTTACAACTAAGGCTAGAGTTTGGACAGTTTGATGACAATTCAGTTAAGAATAAGCACCGTCCTAACAGCACTTACGTGCCTCAACTTCACCCAACAATTGAAGTGTTTGGCAATGTAGTGGAAGATGACATATACAAATGCTATCAGGAGAAAACACCTTCAAGACATGGACGCAATTTAAACTATAAGCAGAGACAAGCATTGTATTCACTCAAAGATGATAGCTCTATAATAATAAGACCAGCTGATAAAGGTGGCCCCGTGGTCATCATGGATGATATATACTACACTAACAAAATGTTTCAAATGTTAAATGACAGCAATACTTACTCCATACTAACTAAGGACAATTTAATAGATATGGTGTTCAGTGTTTATAATACCTTGATGACTTAGTTATGTCTCTGGACATAACTCAACAACTCTATGAGTACTTTAAGGTGAACAACCCAATCATCCCGATTATACAGGGACTCCCCAAAGTCCATAAAAACAGCGTAGATCCACCACTCAGACCTATTGTTGCAGGGCAAGGTTGGGTCACTGAACCCTTATCTATTTACTTGGAAAGTGTATTAAGACCTTTAGTCAATGACAATAGGAATATTTTGAAAGATAGCAAACAGTTTCTCTTAGATTTATACTCTCAAACTCGACCTTTAGGTGAACAGCAACATTACTTTTTGTGACACTAGACGAGTCAGTTTATTCACTGTAATTCCTAATGACACAGGAATAAGAATGTTAACAGAATATTTGAAGATACATTCCGACTTTTCGGATAAAAAGTTGATCTTATAACTCTGTTACTTGAGACTGTCTTGACTAACAACGCTTTTGCTTTTCAAGAATCCATATTCTTACAGAAGGATGGCGTAGCTATGGGCACATCTTGTGCTAATAGTTACGCCAACCTAGTGATGGCTAGGTGGGAAGATGTTCACTTATATGACCATCCACTTTTCAATGAATTTGTTGGTATGTATTGCCGCTTTGTAGATGACCTCTTCCTTATTTGGTTGGGTGATGAACCCTCTTTAAAGAACTTCGTTTCTTATTTGGATAACACTACGGATTTTTTAAAATTCACCATGAATTTTTCAGATGAAACTATACCATTTTTGGATGTGGAAGTATTCAGGATGTCCAATGGCCTTATTAATACAACCATTCATAGGAAAGCCTGCCAAAGAAACAACATACTACACAGAAACAGTATGCATCCTGTACATGTATTCCAAAATGTCCTTAAAGGACAATTCATGAGAGTATCAAGGTTGAACCCACAACAAGAGTTCTATGAGAAAGGAATAGAGGACATGAAGGATAGATTTCTAGAAAGGGGCTATAAAGAAAATGAAATATTAGAAATGGTCAGAACTGTGGAGCGCCTAAGAACGAAAGTACTGCTAAACCTTACTTTATGGCACATGAAGGTAGTATGAAGAGTCCAAGCCTTTAAAACTGAAATTAGAACCAACCTCACTTTCAGTAAAATGAACTTGGAGGTGAAAAACCCTGGATAGACACTGGGGAATACTGAACCGATAGGGATGTCAATGAGGTAGTAGGACCAACACCACGATAACCTACAAGAATCATCAGAATTTAAGAAGCATTTTATGTAGACCCAAACATCCGGGAAAAGTAGACCAATAAATGATAGAAACACAGTACCCTGTGGTCATTGTAATCAATGCATCTACATTAATAAAGATACCACTTTTGAGCATCCTGTTACGCTACGCACATATAACTTCAGAACTAACACGAACTGTGAAAGTAAGAATGTGGTATACATGGCCACCTGTATAACCTGCACAAGCTATTACATTGGCAAAACCAATAGATCACTTAAGGAAAGAGTTAGGAACATATTTACCACATTAGGATAGGTACTGAGACCAATGCCCTAGCTAGACACAATACAACAGCAGGCACCAATCATAATTTTAAATTTTGTGTTATTGAACAAGTCAGCGTGGGTTTTAGAGGTGGTGATCTAATCAACAAAACCTTAGAACAGGAGACACGTTGGATTATCAGACTAAGGTCTGATAGGTCACCAGGGCTTAATGATAAAGTGCAACTCAAACCATTTTTAAGAAGTAGAAGACTACTTAAGATGACTTAACCTACTATTACCTAAATAGAGTAGTAAGGTAATTTTAAAACTACGTATTGATGTCACTCTTATAGTAAATCAGTGTAAGAATCAGTCCTTGTAGACTGAATATAATTATTTTTATAGTATTAATGTTCTGAGCTTTATAGCCACAAGTAGATGTGTTCTTAGTATCAAATCCCAGGAACTGATGGACCTTTGGATATGTTCGGCTTTCTTGTTTTAGCCTACTTCTGAGTCCATACCTCACATACTAGTATGTTTTTCATCCCCTCCTTTCACCACCTCAATATATTAGTGGTTATTGGGCATAGTTTACACATGCATGTGTGTAAATATATACACATGTATATACAAGCATGCATATACGACTATATATTTGTTCACTGTAGCTGGAATTTATTTTACGACTGAGCTAGGTACCCCAAACATCAATAGATAGTTTTGTTTTATCATTAGGTACAGGCTTAGTATTGTTGCGGATTGTTTATCTCTTCTCATTTGACCTTTTTAACTTAGAATGTTGTTATATTTAGCACCAACTATGTACATGGAAGTAGTTGCTTTTTTACTAGTTAGGGACCCTATCATCTATGGAGCTTTATACTTAGGTATTATTATATGTGTGCTTTGTGCTAATTTCAAGCTTTATTGTGTCAATTTTTATGTGTTACGCCTAGCATTCCACTATTTATCTGTTTTTATCTTTTTAATTTGTATTAGTTAACGCCATCTCTGCCATGTTCAGCGAACACTTTAATAAGTGTACTCATTAATATGTACACGTTTCATTGTTTTAAATAGTGACACTTTGTGATCAATATATGCTTTTAGGGCATAATCGTGCTTACAAATACTGTCTATTTTAGGCACAGGACAGCACCTAATATAGGCTCACCTTTTTTCTTAGAAATTTAAACATTGTTTCTGTTGTTCAGTACTTAGATGCTTAGAACGTGCTCACCGCACGTTGAGTTACCATAGCGCATGAAGTTATGTTGTACTCAATTGCATTCAGAGTTCCTATAGCACACGGCACTTTACAACTTGTAAACAGTTTGTTTTACGTGGAATCTAAGAGGTTCCTATTTGTGGAATTTTTAATCTTGGACAACAGCCTTTCACCGATATGATGAGGTCTGACTCCTTGATGAGGCACATCGCGAAATACATTATATTCGCTATGTTGTTTTGTGGTAAAGGCACGCTTACATTCTAGTACAGAGTTCTCGCTATATTAGTTTTTTAACCTGATATATGCAAAGTTGCATTCGACACACCACTATCTTAGTAGAGATGCTAGATATTGAAACGCGATAAAACTTGCTGTTTATCTAAGGATTTTAATGTTTTTAACACCATGAGGAGAGAGAATGTTCAGGGTTTTAATGAATGTAGCAACAGTTTTTAATGATTGTAGAATGATATAGGACCAAGCACAATGCTCCTTTTATTTTTAGAATGTATCAGGGTATATGCATATTTTTTACTTATTTGCATGGACATTCTGATCATTAATTGTATATTTGGAAGTATTCCTTCTAAATATTGTTGCATTTAACTATGTTAACTTTTTGAGTATCTGTTCCTTTAAGACAAGATAACATGTGACATATCAATTTGTAATGTCCAATAGGAAGCTTAAGGATGGTTTAAAATGATTCAAACAGTTTTATTCATTGTTTTAAGAGTCTGAAGAAGCCTTTGGCGAAAGCGCTCACTCATTGGAATAAACTTTATTATTTTTTATGAATGCATCTTATTTGAAGTTCCTTTGAATCTCTGCTTTTCGTTTCATTGCCACTGGAGGGTCACACACTTGGATTTGGATTGCTCTCTTTTATGTTTACGTGAGTCTCCTGCCTCAACTGATAGCAGCACTGCATTTGGCTTTTTGAGTTGATAACTAAAAAAATGCTTTGTGGTTATCCTTTGCTTGGGAGGCTATTTTAGTCTTGTATTTAGCTTTTGAAGACTTGACTAGTTCTCTGATTTGCCTGTTGAGACTAATATGGAATTTTTTTCTCTGTTGTGCACCCTCCCACTTACTTCTAGACAGGAATTTCTTCCTTTTGTTGTATAATCTGTTTCTGCCAGGGGTCCACCAGGTTGACCTGTTTTTTTGGCTATACTTGACTTTAGTTTGTTAAGGTACTGTGGTTTATATGCATTTGTTTAAGTGCTTGTGCAGGGCATTGGTGTATACTTCTGCATAGGCCTCCATGTTTTTGAGGTTAGGTGGACCTTTAAAATTACCTATGCTATCACGTAGTAGAAGGTAATTAGCCTTGAAAAAAATCTTTAGGGTTTTAGGGGTTAATGAGGGTATTACTGTTACATTTATTTCACAGGAGATGGATTTATGATCTGATCTTACCAATGAGGATATTACACTGGGTGGGCAACACTCCCCCATGTTTGTGAAGTCTGTGTCAAGGATCTTTGAGCCCCTAATGGGAGTGCAGACCAGCTGTTCCAGAGCATTTGCAGTGACAAAGTTCAAGAATCTCTGAGCCTACATATTAGTGTCTATGTATGTTTCCCAGTTTATGGAGAGGTAGTTAACATTGCCCATGAGTAGTGTGTTTGGAGTTAATGGTAAGTGATTCTAATAACTTCAGGTGTGTGGAGTGGTTTTCATAGTTCATGGTTGGGGACCTGTGATGGTGGATGTTTCCTACTGTCAGCTGGACATGGACTAGCTTAAATGAGTTATTGAGCTTGACCAGTCTTTAGGTGTGATTAATTGTTGTAAATGGAAACACCTCTTCCTTTCATTTTTCCTCCTTTTCAGGGGTGGTCTGAATGTGTGATAGGCATTGTAGTGCCGGGGTGCTTTCTACAGCCTTGAACCACATTTCTGTAACTGCACAGACATCAGCATTCTGCACAGCAAGGACAGCTTTCAGGGAGTGCTGTTTCTTGTTAAGACTCCTAGCATTGAGCAGTAATACCTTCAGCTTGGCATTAGAAGAATTTGTAACATTTGTACATCTGTTGGTTTGGAAATGTCTAAAAAATGGCAGTATTGGGGTGACTAGTGCCTTGACCAGTATTCGAAAGCCTAGCGGAGACAGATGCAGACCATCTCTGGCAAATCAGTAACAAATACTGGATCCCTTAGAATGACACCAGTAGCTAAGCCAATTATTGAAGTCAATCATTTTCTGTTTGGATTGTGGTATCATTCTTGGAGAGGGTAGAATGCTGCTCAGTGTGAGACTCATACCAGCCTGCGACACTTACTCGAAGAGGTCCATCAAGTCTCTCTTCATATAGTCCAGGAGGTACATCTCATGTCATTCACACCCATCTGGACTATGAATGGGTCATACTGGAACTTTTAGTTGAGTGACCTGCGTGCCTGCATAATCTGGTGAATCTTGCCCTGATAGGTAACTGACTAACAACAAAATGGTGTACGGAGTGGAAAAAATGCACCAAGAAAAACCAGAATCACCACTCCAAGTAGCCAAGAACCAGACTTGGTAGAATCAAATAAAAATGTTTAATTCCACAACAAGAAAGACTCAGTAGTAACACAGAAACAATTAAAATCTTATAAACAATAGAAACCAAAGGCAGCTGTTGCAAGACAAAGGCGACACTAGGTTGATAAATCCTTTATAAGCAGAAAACACCAAGTCCAGTATAATACAAAAGCAATGTTCTTCCAAGATAAAACAGTACAAACAACAAAAAACAGCAGTATTAAGCACTTTCGTCTGGTAAATGACTTCTTCAGAATACAAATACTCCAATTAACACCAGTTTAAATACATTGCTTGCCCAATCACAAATTCACTGACATCATTTCCCTCATTAAAAAAACACACATTACAAGTCCTTATTATAAACCAAGTATAGAACAATAGTAAATACATATAAAAAGTTTTTAAACCATACATTAACAATATATATTATTAAATAAAAAACATTGATTTTAATTTCAACAAAGAAGATATGGAAATTCTGTCATTTAACCCAGGAGTATGATATGCATCAAGCCTAATTTGCCATTTGAGTTCTAAAAACTCCAAGTACTCATTCAAGGGCCCCCCCCCGGGGTCCCAGGTCCACCTGCTCCAAAATAAAAAATAGGAAAGAATGGGTAGGTTCAATAACCAAATGTTTGTATAATGCATTCTTTTCATTTTTGTTTTTAATTTCATATAGGTGTTGATAAATTCTTGTCCTTAGGGCATTCTTAGTTTTACCTACATAAAAACTTGCACAGAATCTACACAAGGCTAAATAAACAACCCCTTTACTATAACAATACATCTTTTTTGAACTGGAAATAAATCCAAAATTTTTAAGCTTGATTTTTTTCTCTAGCCATAACATAGGGGCATTGAGCACATCTCCCACACTTAAAGGTGCCACCATTGTGGGTATCAGATTTTAACCTTTCAAACAGTCCCTTAAAAGAGGTGTCTCTTTTGTAAACCACTGTTGGTTCATTACCAAATTTCCCTGATAGTTCAAGGTCAACATCAAATATTTTCCAATATTTGGAAATAATGTTTTTAATGTCATAGAAATTAGATGTATAAGTAAGGGTAAGCATCCGTCCAAAGTTTAATGATTTACAGTCATAATGGTTATGACTTTTAGCAGCCATCTGCCCTAGTAAAGCAAGAAAATGACCATTCATTCTCTTAGTCCTAGCTTCATTAAATATGTCTGTGACAAAGGTTTCAGGGTACCCCCTCCTACAAAACATGTTTTTTAATGTTTCACATTCACTTAAGAAATCCCCGAAATCAGACACCATTCTGGCCAATCTTACATATTGGCCTTTTACAAGGGCTTTTTTCTGGTGCAATGGGTGTGCGCTTGTGTAATGCAGTAGTGAATTTGAATAAGTAGGTTTCCTATATAGTTGTGAAACAAAGCAGTTATGTTCATAATCTTTCCTAATGGTAACATCTAAGTAGTTAATCAGTTCCATATTACTATTCATAATAAATTTTAAGAAACTGGTAGTACCATTAATATAGGTGAAGAACCTCTTCAGGTCATCCTCACTATCTTTCCAGAACAGGACTATATCATCTAGGTATCGCCCATACAATACCCACGAAGTCCTAAATTCCGAATTGGTAACAAACAAATCCTCCCATTGTGCCAAAACAATGTTGGCAAAAACTGGAGCACAGCACGCACCCATTGCAACCCCCTGTTTTTGTTTGAAAAGATGCCCTTCAAAAGTTACAAAATTATTCTCTAATATTATTTCCATACATGTTCGTAAAGTTAGAATGGTGTTATGATTAAGTGTCGAATTGGCACATAAATAGTCATAAAACCATTCAAGGCCAATTTGGTGTGGAATAACTGAAAATAGATCACAAACGTCAATAGTGACTAAAATGTTACTATCAAAAAACATATCTTGTTTAACTTTAGTAAGAAAGTCCCATGAATCCCTAATTACAAGACTATGTGTATCTAGAATGTTTTTGGTCATGTTGTCAATAAACTTGGCAATACTACAGGTTTTTGAGGCTTGGCATCCACAATTGGTCTTAATGGTGGGTTATATAAGGATATATGGACTTTTGGTATGCCAAAAATTGTGGGTATTTTAGGATGGCTTATTAGCATATAATTATAGGTCTCTAGGGCAATTTGCCCATTTAGTAATAGCTGTTCCAACTCTAAATCAATATTTCGGTACACTATATTAATCTCATTTCGTGAGACCTCAAGATAAACATCACTGTACAAAAGTTCCATCACCCTACTATTATAATCAACAACATTCATAATAACCATGCCCCCACCTTTATCAGGTTTCATTATTTTTGTCTACTTGGCCTTGTGTAGATTCTGTGCAAGTTTTTATGTAGGTAAAACTAAGAATGCCCTAAGGACAAGAATTTATCAACACTTATATGATATTAAAAACAAAAACGAAAAGAATGCATTATACAAACATTTGCTTACTGAACCTACCCATTCTTTCCTATTTTTTATTTTGGAGCAGGTGGATTTGGGACCCCGTGGGGGACCCTTGAATGAGTATTTGGAGTTTTTAGAACTTAAATGGCAAATTAGGCTTGATGCATATCATACTCCTGGGTTAAATGACAGAATTTCTATATCTTCTTTGTTGAAATTAAAATCAATGTTTTTTATTTAGTAACATATATTGTTAATGTATGTTTTAAAACTTTTTACATGGATTTACTATTGTTCTATACTTGGTTCATAATAAGGATTTGTAATGTTTTTTTAATGGGGGAAATGATGTCAGTGAATATGTGATTGGTGAAGCAATGTATTTAAACTGGTGTTAATTGCAGTATTTGTATTCTGAAGAAGTCATTTACCAGACGAAAGCGCTTAATACTGCTGTTTTTTGTTGTTTGTACTGTTTTATCTTGGAAGAACGTTGCTTTTGTATTATACTGGACTTGGTGTTTTCTGCTTATAAAGGATTTATCAACCTAGTGTCGCCTTTGTCTTGCAACAGCTGCCTTTGGTTTCTATTCAGTAGTAACACAGTTAGTCAAGCGCTTTCATCATCCAAGACTTCTTCAGAATTATGTAATACATCATTGACACACCTTAAATAAGCAGCCCCCCACTTAACACACTAAACTTTAAAAACATACACCCTAAAAAATCATTCTAAAACAGCAATACAGAATACATAAATAAAATGTTGTACTAGTCTAAAGTGTTTGACAAGTATGGTATATAATAACACAAATACTATAACTTAGTAGCCCTATGTTTCAACTCCGGCTTGATACAAATGTGGTCATTAATACCAGGGGCTACAGTGGCATTCAAAAAAATTTGCCATTGCATTTCAGCCCTATCCAATTTGTTGGTCCAGTCACCCCCTCTAATGTCCATACCTACCACCTCCAAAATACCAAAATGGAAAAAAGTAGTAGGAAAAAATCCTCGGTTCCACCACAGCTGTAAAAATGTTAAAAAACAGACTTTAATCTTCAGTAAAAACAACAACAACATTATTGTATCTCAAAGCAGGAGCGGCCCTAGGTCAACTGGTGCCCTAGGCAAAAGGGCTCCACGGCGCCCCCCACCACACAACCTGGTGCCCCATCCTGGTCTACCTACACCAAATAAATACTGGAAAAGTGCCCCTGCTAGAGCGGCACCCTAGGCGGCCGCCTAGTTGACCTATGCCTAAGGCCGGCTATGTCTCAAAGTATCAAATAGCTGATATCCTAGTGGCAAAGCTATCCAATAGCAACAAGATTAATGATTTGTATACAGCATAAATCCTGCTTCTTGCTACATCCAATCATATTTATGCATTCAGATATCCAATCTACAATTTTTTGTATGCAAAGCATTAACCTTGTTGTTATTGGATAGCTTTGCCACTAGGATATCAGATATTTGATACTTTGAGATACAATAATGATTGGCTCACAGCAAGACACAGGAGATATGCTGTATGCAAACTAATGTTTCCATTGGTTATGACTATGTGTCTGGAACATTGATTGGTTTATTCTGTCTTTAAATCTAGGGTGAGCAGAGCCAAGACACATGATCTGATGAAGGCTAGTAAGCCGAAAGCGCTTATCCAGGAATTTTACTGTGCTCCTGTTGTTGTTTTTACTGAAGATTAAAGTCTGTTTTTAACATTTTTACAGCTGTGGTGGAACCGAGGATTTTTTCATACTACATTTCTACATTTATGCTCAGAGCCTTCAGCAATACAGCTACGTTTTCTTCATTTTAAAATGGAAAAAGTGGTCAGGATTGAGATTAATATGCCTGAATAGTGCGTTATTGTCATCCCTTTTCCTAATACTATATAGGTGTTCATAAATTTTTCTCCGAAACCTCCTTTCCATTTTACCTATATAGAAATTGTGACAACCCTGGCATACAGCAATATAGACTACACTGTTGGTGTTACAAGTTCCTGTGGCCAACCTGACCTCAAAGCCATTGGAACCTAAGCAAACAGTAGGGCATGAGATAATGTATTTACAATACTCGCATGCCCCACACTTGGTAGCTCCCTTAATATTCTTGTTCTTACTCTCAATAGGATGTTCTAACAAGTTTTTCAAATTTCTGTTGGTCCTATAGGAGAAAATGGGTACCTCGCCTAAGACAGCCATCAATTCTTGGTTCACTTTGAATAAAACCCAATTTTTCTTTATAATCTCTCTAATGAGGTTCAAAGTGTCCCCAAAAGTCAGGACCATAGAATAAGGGAAGTCATTATTTTGTTGGTGAGTGACTTCAAGTTCCTTATTCTGGCTAACCCCAAGTAGAGGTTTGTACCTATTACCCCATTCACTTGTGACTTGCTCGCTAATGGTAACCACAGAATCTGACGGGTACCCCCTGGCTACAAACATTTTGATCAGTTTGTCCATTTCCAGCTTAACTGTGTCAAAGTCAGAGCACATTCTGGCTATAAGCACCATCTGACCTTTCACTATATTCCTTTTCACAAAGTGGGGGTGACAACTCTGGAACTCAAGATAGTCATTTGAGAAAGTGGGTTTTCGGTAAACACTAGACTGAAAACACTTCTTATTCAAGTCCTTCCAAATACACACATCCAGGTAGTTAATTCTAGAGCTACCACTGTTACCAGTAAATTTAAAATAATCACAAAGATTAAGAAAGTCTAAGAAGTTGGTATGTTGGTCTCCTACTTTCCAAAGAATGAAAAGATCATCCAAGAATCTGAAATACACCACCCAAGAGTCTTTAAATGGACTTTTAAAAATGAACTCACTTTCCCAACAGTACATGGCTAAGTTTGCAGACAAAAGTGCACAACTATTACCCATTGCTATACCGTTTGTCTGGTGGAAAAACTCCCCACAAAAACTAAGAAAATTGTTCATCAAAATAATGTCCATTAGCACCATAATAAAATTGACCATGGTGTACCCCAAATTAGTTTTCTTAACTAGTACCGCATGAAAATATTCCAAGCCTAACTCATGGGGTATAGAAGTGAATAAATCCACAGCATCAACTTTGGAAAAGTTAACCTCCTCACTATAATGTTCTTCCTTTATCTGACCCAAAAAATCCCAAGATTGTAACCCTAACTGACTGTAACCCTCTATTTATCCAACATAGTGAGGGAGGAGTCCATGTGTCTCACAATGGAATCTCCTATGACCAGATGTTTGAATATGTGGTGTTTTGCCTTAGGGGCTTGCTTGTGGAGACACTGTGATGTGTATTTTTATGTGCATTTGTTGATGCTGACTTGGTTTTGTTTGCAGGCGGTTTCTGAGTGTAGCATACAGGAGGCCTCTGGGGTTTTGGTAAGTTATTTGTGAGTACTTCTGCATATGTGGATTTATGTGTTGAGACCTTATTTAGTGAGGGAAATGATGTGCGTGTGATGACAACCTGTTAGTCATTTGATTTGTCAGTATGTGAGTCATGTCTCAGTCTTCATAGTGTAGCTACATCTCTCACATACTGTGTTTTGTACATTACCTCAGGATGCCCATGTATACTAGGCTGGATACAGAGATAACAGGAAAGTGTTTCTCCATTGTTTCAAGTTTTTTACTATGAGTTTAATCAAAGAGAAGAGTGGAGAGTTTTAACTGGGCTTGAATGATAGCACACAGATGAAGAACGGGTGCAATACTCATTGTGAACTGCAGCTATCCAACAAGGCGATGTTCCTCTTCTTGCAACTCAGATGCTCCTAGAGCAGCAGTGGGACTGGAGAAGGTTGCAGAGCTAGTTATTCTAAAAGAAATTTTAACTTGAAAGCACTTGCATCTGTACAAGGCACTGCTAACTGTTGCTAGGCAGAGAACAGCATAGCGCAAACACTGGGCTTATATAGTATATAATCAGAAATACAAATTTTATAACAACAAGGCCTACAGACCAATCAGGAAAACACACCATAAGCTTTCAGCCAGCAGCCCACAACTCAGATAGGTTTGCTACAGCAGACTTCTGCCATATGAGTGCAGTCAGAAAACCTCTTAATGTAAAAATCCTGGTTTTAGAGCTCAAGTGCAGAAAAACCACGCAATCTAGATACTACAGTCCTGTAAAACTAGCAAACACAATGTAATTGAGTACTACAGCAGTAGTGGAGACAGTTCAGCTTTGAAACTGTACTAAAGTGTGAGAAATGTAATCAATAATACAAGATTCTTATAAAATACAGTAAAAAATAATCAGAAGGAGTGCAAGATTATACTTATTTTCTTTCTTTTAGCAGCAGATGTCTTTAGAAGCAGCAGATTCTCTGTAACTCTCAGGCAAAGTAGCCAAACCAAGAGAAGCTCTGAGGAATTGAGCACAAACCCACGCAAGCACTGGGCTTATATAGAATCAGAAAAACAACTTTTACAACAAGGCCTACAGACCAATCAGGAAAACACACAATAAGCTTTCAGCCAGCAGTCCCAACTCAAGATAGGTTTCCTACAGCACACTTCTGCCACACCAGTGCAGTCAGGAAAACCCTGCTAATGTAAAAATGGTGGTTTTACAGCCCATGTACAGGGAAACCACACAATGTAGACACTACAGTTCTGTAAATCTAGAAGACACAAAGTAATTAAGTACTTTAGCGGCAGTGGAAACAGTTCAGCTTTGAAACTTTAAACATCTTAATTTGCTTAGAGGATAAGACAAATTAAAATTGTATTTGATTTGAGAGATAATAAGAGTTGTTCATGTATGTCATTGTGTAAGTTGTTGTAACAATTATGCTTGTGCAAATATCTTAACAGCAATGAGTAGAATTGCCTGGCCATGTATGAAGACTCATAAATGGATGAAAAAATCCTGCTGTGGGTATGTGTGTAGCTTGAGGAATTACTTGCTTATAAGTCATTTGCATTACAAAATGAATATGTACCCATGAAATACAGTTTAAGATTCAGAATTAAATGAATTCTACATTTATAACTTAAATTTGTCAAAATTTCAGCATAAAACTAAAGGAAGCTAAAATGCAGCCATCCATAAGTCCTGTAGAGGCAAAGAACTAAACTGGTCTTTTTTTAGTCATAAAAAATATAGTTCATAGATTTAGTAATTGAGCCAGGAAACTGATCAGTAAGACTTCATAAATTAGTATAGGCTTCAGCAACACATTTTACATGGCACCACACAAGAAGATACTGAACATATTAGATTTAGAATGGGTCTCTAGATGGTAACCTGAACAACAGTGGCTAAGGATAGTATGGGTAACAGTGAATGGAATCATTCAAATAAAACAACATTTACTTATGGATTATCAAATGTATTGGTAGCTGCAGTAGTCTCATTCACTGTCTATGTAACTTACAATACAGAAGGACTGGAAAGGAAGAAATTATCTTTGTACTAACTTGAAAGAGACATCAAAAGTTTTGCAGAGACTATGGAGACTGGAGCCTCAGAACAGTGTCTGAGTTAGACATGAGGCTGAACCTATGACTCTAGGGGTGGTCTTGCTCTAGGGGTAGTCTGATAGAGCATCCTTTAGTACAGGTGCACTTACATTTCTGATTCCAGCACATATGGGATGAGGCTGTGCCTCTAAGCTGTAAACTCAAATTCTGCAAGTGGCTATGGCAGCTTCTTGGACTCTCCTGAAATCCAAACTTGCTTCATCAGTCTATGCTTGAGACAGGTGAACTTCAGACAGGATATAAGCCAGTTAATACTGCATAACTAAGATGAGGGAATAAGGTGTCATGGGGGTGTGTGTGTGTGTGGGGGGCATATGTGCTCTGAGGTTGAAGTTGAAGAACAACCCTGATCTGCCAACTGTTACCCTCAGAAAAAAAATGTTTTATGTAAAAAAATAAATAAATAAAAACTTTACACTGCTTTGTTGCTCTTGTTATGGCTGGAAAAAGGTCTTTGGACCAGCCTACTTGCATAGTAAACAAATCGAAGACACATACATATATATATATATATATATATATATACACATATACATGTATATATATATATATATATATATATATATATATATGTGTGTAATATATATATTGATATATATATATGTAATATATATATATATATATATATATATATATATATAAAAAATATGCTCTGCCTACCCTATACTTTTCATTAACTCCTCTATCTTCCTTATTAACAATATTTACCTTTTTCGCTCTGCATTTCATTATGACCATCCCTCTGGATACTTATTTGTTAAAAACCTCATTATTACTATAGCTAAACATTAAACTGCCTCTTTTTTATTATGCACTGTACTTGTATGTTGTATAGCCTGTATGCCTCCTTTTTTTCATTATGTACTGTACCTATATGATGATTTGAACCTGCATTTTACACTGTAATGATTTCTGTCCTCTTTGAATATTTATGTCTTAACCAGATATGTCCTTGTATATACAACTGATGTTATTTTATGTTATTTGCTGTTATTTTATCTGTGTGTCATGGAGCTTATCTCCCCAGGCCTCTACTGAAAATGCACATATATCCAGTTAGACTAGCGAGGTCAACAAATGTAAAATAAAAAAAAAAAAAATAAATATATATATATATATGAAATAGAAAATTTCTCATTGATTGGCCAGCTCATAATTATTGAAGGGTTTTAACATAACTACTAGCCAGTTTGTTAGGATGTAAACTACAAATAGGAGGTACCAGTTGTGAAGATTCATTTTTTTTGTTCATAGAAGTGGATGATGAAATCTAACAGAGTTATTCTGATAATCGAGGAAGGAAACCAGAACAGGGCTGTTGGTGTAACTTACCTAGATTTCAAGAAAAAAAAAATAGAAAGGTGTCAGCGAAATATATAAAATATTTATCAATAAAATAGCACAATGTAAGGAGAACAGAATTATTGGTTTTGTTCGTAAGGACATTTTTCCTGTGTGAGTTTTATTGAAGGTACTACATAGATATGACTTATATAAACATACAATTCATTTTGGGAGCATGTCTACTTTTGCCCTTTTCTTTGAAAACATCCAAAGCAAAACAGTTCTAACCCAATAAATAGTTATAGTATTTCCATCAACTTTCCAATAAAATAAGAAATGTGTGTGTGTGTATGTATTTGTGTGTGTGTGTGTGTGTGTGTGTGTGTGTGTGTATGTATATATATTCACTTCATAATCTTGAAATACTGAAATATCATTCAGTATCTCGAGACCATGAAGTTGAAAATCCATATAACCAAACCTAGACAACCACGACACCCAAAACCGCGAAACCACAAAACCGCGAAAACACACAGTACACAATACATACAAACACAAACACGCATACCTCCCGACACTTTCAAAAAAGCAACACAACACATCCGCAGACAACTAAACAAACAGACACACCGACCCTTATTATATGCAGGGGGGCAAGCCCCCCTGCACCCCTCCACTTAAATATTCTAACTCCAAGGTTGCACTACATACACACACATGAAACACCACCACACAAGCAACATTCCCCTCGCACACACACATCACTGTAACAAAACACACTAACACACACCACAGCCCCTGCCCAAAACCCTTAAACAAAAACACTTACCTGAATACATGCATGCAGCGCAACACCAGAACCACTAATTCAACATCTCCGACATGCGAGATTTTGAATTTTGCGCTTCTGTTCTTTCGAGGTTTTCGGCTTTCCACTTTACAGGCCCGAGATTCTGAAATCCGATATTTCAGTAAAGTGAATATATATATATATATATATATATATATATATATATATATATATATATATATATATACTAATTATGTATAGATACAGTATATAGTTAGATAGATAGATGTAGCTATATACTTTACAATCCATTTCATACTGACCCAGGCATTTTACTAACATGTAACAGCATAAAACACATAAGTATATTTCACCGAATCCCTTTTTTCTTGCTATAGCACAGTGAAACATATACCGAGGATTGACTCAGGAAAAGAAATGATCTTCCTGTGGTATAACAAAAAAGAAATCATATAATGCATGCTCATGCCTAGATGACAACAGCTTGAACCATAATATTAACCTCATTTTACCTTCCTACTACAGTTTCAGTTTGTACGTCTCACTGGTAATCTCAGCAAAAAGATCATCCCAGCAAGATATGCGCTGTACTGTCCTCTACTTGGAGGGATAAGTCCCTTTCATCTTCTTCTTCTTCTTTATTGCATCCAACTGTAGGTTACCTAACTTCCTCGTCTTTTGCCATTCTAGACTAACTTTTAATACTTGATGTTGTCCTGCTATACATGATTTTACCACATAGTAACTTTTTTCAAATAATTTTTATTCTGACATTATTTATTTGTCTTTGTTGACCATGAAAAGACAGAATGGGTAAAACGCATTTTTAGTGTAGGCCTGGCAGGAAAAGATCCACATTTCAGTTACGCATGATGCATATTTATAATTGCAGGGTAAAAACATCTATACATGAGTTTATTTACATGATTTTTTTTAAATTTCTTACATGAACATAACATTTTAACACAAAAAAGAGGGACATTAACATAAGCTGTCTAATTATTGATAGGAAAAATAAAATACAAGAACAGTTAATGTAGTTATATCTTGATGGCTGCACTGAAAGATCACACTGGGGTGTTTTTGAGTTTAGCAATAATTTTACAGACAGAAAAGTAGTACTGTAACTTAAAAATTGATGATGAGAAATATGAAAGGAGAAGTTTTGGAAGTGAGCAGGAAGATAAATGGACAGAGGAGGAACCGTAGTTAGTAGTGGGGCATGAGAGGAGGAGGAAGAGTAAGACTTCAGGAAATGAATACAGTATGAGGGGGAATGATAAGGTACAAAAGATTGGGAAGCAAAGTATCTGTAAGAGTTGGAGAAAATTACTCTGAGTAAAGCTGGCCAGGTGAGCAAGAAAAACAGCACCATCTCTGGCACAGCTGCATTTTAAGCAATGTTTTGAAACTATTTAATTTTGTATCTGTTTTTAACTGTGTGGGAATTTCATTCCAGATTTTTGACACATAATGGGAGTAGAGAGAATCTCCAGCAGTATTAAATGTCTTACTGATACACAATAAGAATGTATTACGAGAGTGAAGTTCTCTAGTGAGCGAATAGTCCAGTAGAGTATTTTGCAATGCTGGGCATTTGTCTGGAGAGTACAATAGGCTGTGGGTTATGATAGGGATGTTATATACAATTGGGGTAGGGTGCATATTGTGAAGCTGTGCAAGCTGATTTGCCTGAATATGAGTGTAATCACAGCAGAGGTCTCCAACAAGTGGGACACAGGTAAAGGCTCATGGACAACAGTAAAATCGCGAACAATATCAGAATAATACCACCAGTAATCCCATGTCTCTGACATAACATATGTGATTCTGAGTGATCAGAGATGGTTCTGCAAAAACACACTTGTACAACTATTATGACATGTTAGCAATCTATGAGGGTGATCAAGCACAGTGTCCTGACACTGTACCATAGGCTGGAGGTGTTAGGAGGGACACTACTATACCTGTATGTGACATTATGATCAATACAGGCTAGTTTGACTAGTGTGCATGACACACACACAGACACACACACACACACACACACACACACACACACACACACATATATATATATATATATATATATATATATATATATATATATATATATATATATATATATATATATATATATATATCACAATCCAAATTGTCATGAATGTTAGCTATGCCATCAGTGTTGTCAGACATCTATGTATGTACTATGTGCATTACCAGAACAGGTATCACACATGCATCTGGTGTAACATCTTGCTGGGAGTTCTGCATGATCAGACAGCAATGTTTATGCAACAAAAAGAATACCAAGGTGTGACCAATAACATGTGTGACAGCTCACTGTGGCAAAGGTGGTACACTTCAGTTACACATCACTGGAAGATGTGTGGGGAGGTACTTGAAGATGGTGCATTGTACTCAGTTACTGCTGTGATGAAGGCTGTGTACTATGGGGGTATTATGGCCTTTGATGCAGATGTTCTTCACATAGTAGCTGTGTTACGTACAAGGGAGTATTCAGCACTGTGGCCACATGCTGGTGGACATTCCACATACCCCAGGACATAGATCACATACCTATTGGTCTGATTATAGGGTGTGATGTCTACATTATCCTTGGGTTGTGTGTTTGTTTTCATGATGTAACAAATCCCCTCATGTTTTTATTTCATTGCAGGCATTGTCATGGCTGTGGCAGCAATCTTTGGTGTGTGTTGATACTGTCTGTATTATACTAATATCACAACTGCAGTTAATGATTGCCCACAATTTGTAGTTCTTCAGACAACTGTTTGGACACAGGATGTGTATGCCATTTGTGATGTCTGTGACTTAGATAATTGACAGGAAAGAGCCTAGCAGACAGCCCTGATGTATAGATCTGATCACTGCACCTGAGATATAGGTCACTTCACACATTTCAACATATTTAGATGCCCCATATGTCATAAACTGGTCTACACACTTGGTGCTATATGTGTTTATGGCCACATCTGACAGCATTGTGGATTTGTGTCAAATGTCTTGGGTTTGTTAAATTCCAAAGGATGATAGTGTTGTCATCATGCATGCCCTCAATAACCTCTTTAAGGACATCTAAAAGATTTAACAGACTTTATGTAGCATTAACAACTCACACAGGTCTGTTGCACACAGCTGTGCTATTACTAGTGTCCATTTAGAAAAGGTCCACAATGACATGTTGGCCTAGCTTATTATAATTGATGAGGAGAGTCAAGATGTGTCTAAACCTGCATGCATTGGGTGCTGCCCACCCCAACTGAGATGGATGCATGTTGATGTACACCATTCTATGGGAACATAGTCTGTATGGAGTGTGTGTTGAAGTGTGTATTCAGCAGTGTCAGGAAGGTGTTACTGAGTCATACTATAGGTGATCTGTGATGTTGTCACAGCCCATTAATTCTGTGTGATAGGCCTGGATGAAGGTAAGACAGTGCATACTGCCTGTCTTGATCTGGCCTAGGTTATGGACACAATCCCCCATGCAGGTATCATTGAGAAACTCTCCCAGCTGGGGATTAACCCTTACATCACTAGATAGGTAACCATGTGGCTCACTGACAGAACACATACTGTCAAAGTTGGTGAATCAACCTGTACCAGTAGAGCTGTCACCATTTACACACCCCAGGGATCTATGCTTGGCCCTTTATTGTTTGGAATCTATTTCTCATTTTGACTTACTGTGTTTGCTGATTTTTTCAGATTAGGTGCAATCACTGAGTTCACCAATGATGAAAACATACCACAGGAGGGACTAACTCAGACAAATGATGTGTGACAAATCCAAACAGTCTACAAATAAATGCAAAAATGTGTCTTTATTTTGTCCTTCTGCAAAGTGGAATTCCCTGATAATTACAGAATTGACAACACTTCTGCTATGCTGAAACCCAGTGATGCAAAACCTGGTAACACACATAGACAGCAATCTGAACTTTGACCACCAAGTGTCCACAGTGGTATTGAAAGGCTATGTTGTGCACATCATAGGTCATGTCATTGTATTCAGATCTGAGGATTATACAGTAGCAGTGCACTCAAACCTCATCAGAACACTAACAGAGTGTAATTCTCCCTTTTGCATCCACCTCAACAAAGACATGCAGCAGATGGAGAGACCACAGGGGTTTCCCACCAAGAAAACACAGGGGCTACAAACCATGCCATGACTTATGTGGATAGACTGAAAGCCATGTCACTGTAATCTATATCATATAGGATGAGATGATTCTGCCTGCCTTCCAGGCCAGTCACTGACCCTGGTGATGACATCAGCAGTGTCTGATGAGGATAATATGGTAATAGCAGTGACCCACATGCTGGTTTACAAGGCTTTCTATAATATCATGTAAGTGCACACACACACACACACACACACACACACACACACACACACACACACACCAGTTGACTGTAGTGAGAATAGAACCTCTTCTTATATAAGCACACAGATTACAGAACTCTGTATTTAAGACAAGTGCCACAGCTCTAGTCTGACTTGGAGTGCCTCAGAAAACACTTTAGAGGTGATGACATCAGCAATATCTGGTGAAGAGAATATGGTAACAGCAGTGTCTCACATCTTCTTCTTCTTTTTCACCTGCTCCCGTCAGGGGTCGCCACAGCAGATCAACTGTTTCCATTTCTTCCTGTCCTCTGCATCTTGCTCTGTCACACCAACCACCTGAATGTCCTCTCTCACCACATCAATAAACCTTATCTTAGGCCTTCCTCTTTTCCTGTTACCTGGCAGCTTTATCCTTAGCATCTTTTTCCCAATATACTCTGCATCCCTCCTCAGCAAATGTCCAAACCAACGTAATCTTGCCTCTCTGGCTTTGTCTCCAAACCTTCCAACCTGGGCTGACCCTCTAATATACTTATTCCTAATCCTGTCCATCCTGGTCACACCCAGTACAAATCTTAACATCTTCAACTCTGCCACATCAAGCTCTGACTCCTGCCTTTTTGTCAGTGCCACTGTCTCCAACCCATCTTCGGCCATGCCTTCTGCCTCTTCTCCTCCTTCGGCCAACAGTAGCCCAATTTCCGCCAGCACACTGTTGGCCAACAGTACTGGTGGCAGTCGTTGTTAACCTGGGCCTCGACCGATCCGGTATGTATATGTGTACTTTTGTCTGCTTGTATGATTTGGCAAAATTTTACGCCGGATGTCCTTCCTGATGCAACCCTCACCATTTATCCGGGCTTGGGACCGGCAGAAAGAAATGCGCTGGCTTGTGCATCTCCAGTGGCTGGGTTAATAGCAGTGTCTCACATGCTAGTGTATAAGTATCTCCCTAATGTCAAGCAAGTGCACAAACCCACACACACACACACACACACACACACACACACACACTCTCACACACACCCACACACACACACACACACACACACACACACACACACACACACACACACACACACACACACACACACACACACACACACACACACACACACACACCTTAGTTGACAGCAGTGAAAACAGAACCCCCTCCCTAAGTACACAGACTACAGAGCTCAGTACTTTATGCAAATGCCACAGCATAACTCCAACTTTTACAAGGCTGTTGGACAACTTATAGCGGATGGCATCAGCAGTGGATGTTGGAGAGAAGATGTTTGCTGGCCTGCAGAAATGGATGTGTAGGCATGTGCAAGCATCAAAATAGTGTCAATCCATGGGATTGGAGTGGTAACTATAGGATAGACACTTATACTCTTCTGGCTAGATAGACACACATATACACACACACACACACACACACACACACACACACACACACACACACACACACACACACATATACACACACACACACACACACACACACACACACACACCAGTTGACTGCAGTGAGATCAGAACCCCCTATATATCTAAGTACACAGACTGCAGAGCTCAGTACTTTACACAAGCACCATGGTACAATTTTGACTTTTAGAAGACTGCAGGACAACTTACAGTGGATGACATCAGCAATTGATGTTGAGGAGAAAATGTTGAGAGACCTGCATGAAATGGATGTGTAGGCATGTTCAACTGTGAAGATAGTTCTAATTCTGCATGTTACCAGATTGATATGCATTATATATTACACACCATTTGTTATTAATTTATGTAGTGTAGCTAATATATTTGTGAACAAGTACTGAGAGACCAGGGTTGCAGTGCATTGGGGGAGGTAACACATGGCTGCATTATAAATATATGACATATTCTTAGATAGGGCTATTAGTTTTTTGTTTTCACATGTAGTTTCATAGCATGAAGAGTAAATGGACAGTAAATAGCACTAATTCATGCTAACATTGATGTTGCATAATGCAGCAATGAACAGTGGGTTTGTGGAACAGCTGGCAAAGTGTTTTGCACATGCAAGATACACATTTCCAATACTTTCTCTGTTTGCCCAAAGTTAAGCAGTGTGCAAATGTGGGGCACATTGCTAAAATTCTGAGAGTTAGTATTGAGTGCATGAAACACACCTGCTTCTTTGCTGATTCTGTAGCAGTAGGTGTAAATGCATTGACACATTTCTTTTTGAGCCCTGATGATACTGGGATCGAATCCAGGTGTATTTAATACTTTTAAATAAAGACTGATAATGCAACAACATTATTCCTTATAAGACATGCAGCATGTGTTACTGCATGTTGACGTAGTGCAGCATGGTTAAGTGGCATTGCACTGAGGTAACCACAGCATTGCAGTGCCACTCACCTTCACTTGGCACTGGTGCCTGATAAACTCTGCGCAAACATAAAGGCTAAAAAGTGAAGGGATCCATTTTATTTTGGTACTTATGTGTGTTGCATGTGATTCTTTTTTTTTTACAGGTGTTAAGATGGGATAGATAGGAAAGTGGCGAAATGGGGAGCAAACAGGGAGAAGAACAAAGGTAAATCAATACAAGAATCTGCAGGAGGGAGGTAGGAAAGAACAATAGCCATCCATTTCTTCAGAAGTATAAACTGAAAATATGTCTAGAATATTAGCTGAATTTGGACTGTTACCTCCAGAAAGAGGGGTGACTACAAAGTAATCATGTTGTATACTCAATTGGACAGAATCAAGTGTGTCAAGAAGATGTGTACAAAATGGAGATCTATGTATGGGACAATATTTTTTGTGCGACAGGAGCCCATTTTTTTAAAATTCAGTAAGAGAGGAATACTAAGTAAGTCACGCTGGTATTTCTGGGTCAGGTAAGTTGGATAGGTGAAGAAGCAAATGCAAATAAACAAGACAAACAATACAAAACACAGGGATGGTGAGAGACACAAAAAGTTGGGGGACACCAAGATTGGGGTGAGGGAGGGGACATCCCAGGCTCATGCCCATCAAACATGAAGACAATGAGAATCTGTTCCTCATCCATAGGACTGTCATCACTGTCCCCTTCCTCCACTGCAGCTGAAGTGGTTGATGTCTTCTCCTCCTACATGCCATGAGGGAGGGCAGCCTCTCCATCCAGCATAGGCATCCACCAATGGTGTGGTGCACAACCCTACACACTAACCCCTGGTGAGTGACAAAATCTTCCTCCACTACTACTCCCAGAGGGTACCACAGCACCAGCTGCCAGGGCAGTACTACCCAAGTGTGCAGGTAGTTCAGGGGCAATAGAGACAGTACTGCCAGCTTGGGTCCCAGATGTAGTGGGCATCAGTGCTGGAACTGCTGGAGAGAGAGCAGGCTGATTCACTAGGGCTGGCCTAACTCACTGTGCTTTAAAGCATTTAGTGATTTGTTACAGATGGATGTCATGGAAACATTTTCATGACATAGAATAGAAAATAAAAAAAGAGATAAGGGTGGGGTGTGAGAAAAAAAGAGATAAAATTAGTACTAACATATGTGACATACAATGCATTATCATGATTATTCAACTATTTTATCTGAAGTATTACATCTGAGTATATATCCTAACAACTACACACTATAACTACAGATTACTGATAGTAATCCTTGAAATGTGCATATATTGCACATATGCCTGGTCCAGTATTACAGATTACAGTTAACAGCAGGGCATTTAGCCACTTATATAGAGTTTAATTTATGAAGTATTATTAAAGAAATGCAGTATTGTATATTTGTTTTGAACCCACAACCTCTGACTACAGTCTTATACTTGACTCCTAATGTTGGTTTGTGCTACAGACTAATGCATGCATACTTTCTTTTACAGTTAGGATATGCATGCTCAATTTGCTATAACTGTATAGAAAACCCAAAAATCTATCTTTAACTTTTAAAGCTGCAATAATACTTCTCTTGTGCTGCATACATATCACTTGCTTCCCTCAGTCTCTCCATTCAATCAGCATGAGTTTGACAATTAAACTCTATTTTCGCATTAGCGGTGGAAAGCAGAAAAGACCAGAAGAGTATTATGCATACCAGTCTTGCCTATATTTAGCTTTCTATGTATTACACATACTCTTTTATTAGCATACTTACACAGCTGTGGGATGTCACCAGTTTGAAACTCAGTCACCTACTGATTTTGGGTATCCCTCTTGTGCTTTTGAAGGTCATTAAAATGATGCCTACACTTTTCTTCAGTGTGTGGGATGCCAGTCACACTGAATATAGATAAAGCCAAACTACTTCAAGCCTCAGATTTGTACTGGGAGTCAGATTAGTCCCCCTGCAGAAGCTTTTGCCTCTGGCACTTTACCAGGAGTCCAATAAATATCCTAAACTCCTGAACACCTCACCTCTGTGCCCTAAACTGGGCACCTTCTCCTGTAATGCCAGGCATGTCTAATACTGGAGCAATGCCAACTAATGATTTCCTGTCCATTCCTGTTATCACATTTACTGGTAGTGCCCAAACCTGAGCAACGATGCCAACTGCATTTGTTAGTACTATGGATGATGTTGCCACATTTGTGCAATGTTACATGGAGAGCAGCAGTGCTAAGCAGGGAGGAAATAAATATTTTAAATTTGAACATTAATCTGGCACTTGACCTTAGTTTGGGGGATATCTGTTGCTGTAGCTTGGAAATATATACTGAAAATTGGAAGGGAACTGTAAGGTGAGTTAAGTTTGCAGACATGCACTGGGGGCATAAATTTCATAACCTGACAAATTTTTTATTTATACACTGAAAATTGATTTCTAAAGTATGGGGTTCAAATCTAGGCATAAGGGGCAAAACATTTTCTTCCACAGTGGTGATTTTCCATCTTTGTCATAGAAGAAGTGCTGTATATACATAGTCATGAATCATTCATAGATACAACTGACAGTCTGAGGTGTTACACATGTCTGTGTGTGACCTGACAAGGTCCTTTTATATAGATCCAGTTGTGTATGTGTCTTATTTAATTGTGAAGGCTATCCAAGTCCAGATCGCAGAATTATACTTACAGAAATATAGTAGACAGTATACCCTCAGTCATACATCTGAAAACACAATAAGGCTGTCTTATCCCTCATATATATAATTCATATGAGCTCCACTATCAAAAGTGTTATAAGTGACAGTGAATATAATGGGAATGGGACAATAGTAAGTCTGTAATGTCCTGTATTAGGAACTGAGGACCATGTGTATAGCAGCCCTACTCTTACACCTTTTGCCACAAAAATGTTGAAATAACACTTGTATATTTCTCATTTCATTGTTATAAACTGTACTGTCACAACTGTAAAAATAGGTTGCACACCCTGTACTAAAACCCATGGCCATCTGTATTCCAGCCCTACACTTACACCTGCTGCCACAGAAGTAGTTACATGACAGTTCCATAATTTCCTACTTATTCTTATGTGCCCCACAGAATTAATTGAATGTATCCATTTTCAGTTGTTGACTCTGCCCTGTAATCAGGTGTTTGATGGCTGCAGATCTTGGGGAACCTTGCTAATCATACATTATGGAAAGCAAAAATTGCAACAATGTATCCGTTTGACCTTTACACTTTTACAGATACCCTGTTTGCAGGTATTCTACTTTATCTGTTTCCTGTGTGGGCCACTAGTCTGGGTTTGCACACTGTTAAGCATCGTGCAAACAAGATAAGCACAGCTAAACTTGACATTCATTGTGTTTCTCAATTTCCTTTGTTTGCGCTAGCCATGCACTGCACAGACACTGGCAAAAAAAAAAAAAAAAAAGGGAAAAGTAGTTGAAATGAAGAAAAGCAATCTATGAAATAAACACTGCAAAATGTTTGTTAGTACACATGAAATATTTTTACATAGGTCTGGATTTGAACTCTCAATCAATGAACCTTCAGAACACAGTAAGGGTGTCTTATCTCTCTTTGTCACACAAACAGCTCTGGAGCAGGGAAGTGAAATCATTTTGTATACAACCAACTGCAACATCATCCACAGTACTAACAGACCATGTGACAGGTATTTGTACATGTATTAATTTTGGATGTAGTGCACTGAATGATCACACAACCATTTATATCTATTGCTTGCAAAAATGTAGGCTGTCTACTCTCTTTGTGGCATTAAATATACTGATCCCAAGGATATTACCAATATCCTGGCAGATCAATTCAGTGCCAACTTCACCCCCCCCTCACTCCCTAAACGGCCCATCTCAATACCAGAAGATTGCCAAATTCTGGTAATAATGACCACACAGGTAAAAAAACGCACTCTCCAAAGCTAAAAATACAGCATCCATGGGAACAAATGGCATCCCAGGCTGTGTATTACATGAACTATAAAATGAACTAGCACCTCACCTAAGTGTCATGCTTAATCATAGCCTCACCTCAGGCTTCATGCCTACTGAGTGGCGCACAGCTACAGTTGTCACACTACACAAGGAGTGATCCACCTTGGATCCCGGGAACTACTGCCCCATCAGTCTGACGAGCCTGATCTGTAAGGCCATGGAATGTATTATCATGGAACTTATAAACAAAGACATTGGCAACCTTCAAACATTGGAACCTACCCAGTTTGGGTTCATGAAGGGCTGATCTTGTCTCGTGAACCTGACTGGCTTCTTCAAATCAGTCTCCAGAGCCGTGGACAAGGGTAAGGCAGTCCACATAGCCTATATTTACCTCGCCAAGGCCTTTGACACCATCCCTCACTCTGGAGTCATAGATAGACTTACTAAGCTGGGCATTAATCCCTATGTCACTCGATGGGTTGCCAACTGGCTTACTGACAGAACCCACACTGTAAAAGTAGCCAACTCCAAATTCAGCTCCAGACAAGTGACAAATGGAGTAACTCAGGGTTCAGTCCTGGGACCGCTCTTGTTTGGCATCTACTTCTCTGAAGTACAGGCCAACACTAAGAGACTCTGGCAAACAAAGTTCGCAGATGACTGTAAACTGGGAGACATTATTGAATCCCCAAATGATGTGGACACTCTACAAAAGGGCCTTACAGAAACAGATGCTTGGTGCCAGAGCCATGGGCTCAAGCTCAATGCCAAGAAATGTATAGTTATCACCTTTAGGAAAAAACATGTACCCATGAATTACCACATAGGTGGCAGTACACTAAACACCGAAAGTGTGATAAGAGACTTAGGGACACAGGTGGACAGTTGTCTCACCTTCAATAACCACATCGCCACAACAGTCAGGAAATCCTTCTATGTGGCACACCTCATCACTTAGTGCTTTTCATCAAGAAAAAATGAGGTCATTGACCCACTGTACTCATCCCTCATTAGACCCATTATAGAATACAATGCCCTGTTTGGTATGTACCTCTCAAGACATCTGCAACAACTGGAAAGGCCGCAGAAATACCTCACTAAAAGAATCACAGGCCTAAAGCAGATGCCCTATGCTGACCGCCTTAAAAATCTCCAGCTATACTCTGTCACATATCGTCTACTCAGAGGCGATCTCTGCTTAACATACAAGGCCATGTCAAACCCAGAGCTGTTGGACATGCTACACTTAAAGAAATCCCAATCCTTCAGAGCCACACGCTCTAGGGATCTAAACCTTGTCTTCACAATAAACAAAACATGCTGGAGGGATAGGTTCCTGACTCAGAGACTCCCCAGACTCTGGAATAGACTGCCCATACATGTCAAGCAGAGCGCCTCTTTGGCCCTCTTCAAAAGGAACCTTGACGATTGGATGGGAGAAAGGAAATTCACCCCGGGGATCACATCAGTCACCTTGCTAGACAGGGGTCCAGGGAAGTAAATATTGTTGGAAGAAATAGCCAGGGAATTGTTATGGCTAGGCTTGTATAGGCCCTAGGGCCGATAGCCTAGTACCAACCTATAAACCTATTCTTGTCTTATCTGACCAGTAATCTGAGACATGCAGTCTGTAAGGCATTCTATATCATTGTCCTTACAATATGTGAGAATATTAAATGGCAATAATATACAGTTGTCAAGAAATGAAAGGGAGGCTGGATGTTAATAAATAGAAACTGTGAATTGTGTGCTGCTTACTTACATTTCAAACCTTGATAAATTTACTTCTATACTTTGTAAGTCTAACCTGCCTGACACACCCACTGGGAGTAGGGCAGCCTGCATTGCTGTTGTGTTTTCCTTCTCCCTACTAGTCATTCACAGTTGCAATCAATTATCAACAAACACTGAGAGAGTGCCTGTACTATGTTTACATTTGATACATGGAGCCAAGTATTTGGATTCAGCTATTCTAATGAGTTCACACCTGATTTACATCTTCACCATGCTCACAGCCCTGAATCTACACCATAAAAAGGTAACTGTGTAGCTAGGAAACCTGAAGGTGAGAAGACCTGTTTATGTGGAGAACACAGAAGAGGCTATAATATTTGGATATATCTGCACAGACGTCTACTGACCTTGAAAAGGTATGCTTGCATTTTTCAGCTATATACTGCATATGCTTAAATGTCATTAAGAAAAATCTGTTTATATATATATATATATATATATATATATATATATATATATATATATATATATATATAGCTTTTATCTGTATGCATTAATTACTTAGAAGTGCACTGATGGCATGGGCATGTTTGTCAGGGCATTTCACAGGTAGACATGATTGGCAATAGCTTAAAATGGAATGTTATGTGTTAAATCTGTAAACATGTTTCAGGGACCATTCATTTAATAGCACTTTCAGCATTTCACTGATGTTTTTTAACAAAATGTGTCATTTGCCTGTCCTTTTGGGATTGGGGGAGCAAAGTTGCATTTTTGTTTTGGCACAAACAAGGATATGTTGCTATTGTTACTCTCCTTGTTTTGTATCCAGCATTGCTTTGTGTATGAATGCAATATGTTACAACCACATAGCTTTTTTTATATTTCAATATCTTGACTGTTTTATTTTTCTCCAGGGGGTAATAGTGAAATGCTACCTTGTATGTTTTATCTGGAAACAGGACATTTTTAGTTATGTGATACTTATGTGTATTGTCCTTCTGTTGTATTTTAAATCACCTAGGACTATGGTATCCAGACATGTCAGTCCCTGAGCCCCCTCCCTTCAGTGATCCTAAGAATCAGGTTATTGTGGAAGCTTTTAGGTGGCATGGTGCCTTTCTGCTTGGGAGGGGATGTGGAGATATGTCAGGCAGAATGCAAATTTGGCAGCAGATAGTTGCTGATGTGAATGCAGTAGGCAGCTGCAGCAGGACATATGACCAGGTGAGTCATAGGACCACTGACATGATGTCATCTGCATGGAGGAGAGCAGCTGCAGTGGCCCTTGATTTGATGAATACCAGGGTTGGCCTGCTACACAGCCACCACTAACAGCAAGTGAAGAGTTCCTGTCCACTGTCAGGGATCCAGACAGCTCCCAGGTAAATGCAGAACAGCATGTTTTTGACATTAGTTCTACTGTTTCAGGGACAACAAGTATTTCCCAGAAGCCTCGTCCATGTAGGCTTATTTATCTCAATTGTTAAATACCTTTGCAAAGTAAAATATTGATAGCAATACATTAGTTCTGTTTAACAATAATGTTGTTTGTGGGAGGGATTTGTAGATTGCTACTGTTAGCAACACATTCTGATTGATTACACATGGGCTTAGGTTGGACTTGTCATCCAAGTTCTTGTTAAAAGTATAGTTAATGGACATATAAAGGGCAAACAGTTTTAACCCCCTGTGTTACTGTTACTGTTAAATGTGATTATGTTATTCTTAACTTTTGCTTAACTTCTTCCGGGACCATCATCCATGGTGGTGATGAGCAGTTCAGAGAAATATTTAATTTTATCCATATGTGTGATGTGGGTGTCAGGTCAGTTGTGTGTATTAGCTTCACAGCTTCATAGATAAGTACTAGGCTAATTGCCCTTGTGGGCCATTTTAAGCCTAGCCAATTACCCCATGTGAGAATCAAACCCTGCACCTTGTGTTTGTAAGGTAACCACCTTAACCATTATGCCAACCCCCACCCTCAAATTAATGCATTGGCCGGGAATCGAACCCGAACATCCCCCGTGGTAGGCGAAAATTCTACCACTAAACCATTTTGAATTATATAAAAATAAACTGCCCCTGCAAGGCTCAAACCCAGGACCCTGTACACTATAGTCACAGTAGTTAACCACTAAACCATCATAGACTGTCTGTAGTAGTGGCACCACTGTTACTTTGTTAGTATACATTTGATTATAGTAGTGTAGCTATTAACTTTTTTCCTGTGTTTGTTGCTTATTATCACAGGTGAATCTGACAGTGGAAGTGCAGGACTCTTGCAACCTGATGTCAGAGTATCGGCAGACTCTGATGATGATGCCAGCCAAACAGAGGTGCAGTCAGTGGTGCAGAGGTCAAATCTGACACTGAGCTTGACAGTCAGCCATCCCCTGTAATTCCATTGGACACAGCCAGTAGGCCTATGCCAACCCATTCCAGTGAGCCTTCAGGTATTGGACAGGTGGAGAGTGAGACTCTCACTCAGGAAAGTGTGGCTACTGCGGCTTCAGTGTCTGTTGACTCTGGCTGTAGCAAAAGTGTGGATGAGGTGCCATGCAGGAAAGTTATTAGAGGTGCTCAGAGGAGGCCTGCTGTCCATCCTCCACCTGATCCAGGTGTGTCTTCCCATGTTACTCCACTTATGTTTAGGGGTGTCATGGAGGCACAGGCACATTCCTATAGGTCATCCAGAGAAATGCTTAGGGTTGTAGATGTGGCACAGGCTGACATATGTGACTGCCTCCACTGTTGCAGATTCAATGGATTGAATGAATGACACTTGGAATGGGGATTGTCTGTGATGGAACATCTGCTGGGAGGGGGCAGCATACTCATGGGAATAGGTCAGCCACATCATCTGCTGTTACCCAACCTGGTCATGCCTGATCACGCTTCCATAGTGGCACTACTTCCACTGCTCTGTCAGTGGTTGAGGTGTTCACACCCAGAAGTGGCAGGCCATGGGGTCATGGTCCTGGGCGTCCTCATGAGGAGAGCTCATCCAGCAGATATCAGGCATGTTCAGGAAGCATCAGTGCATCTGACCATAGGTGTGGACATGCCATTGCAACTCTTGGTAGAGCCAGTTCTGGTGGTCGGATATGACAAGAATGAACTGCCACCTTCATCATGTATGACTCATACCTGTCCAACATACCAAGAAGTAGAGCTAGCACAGAGCTTGGCTGTGTTCCTGCAGACAGTCACACACCCATTTCATCTGGAGGACCCATACAGACACACACACGACAGTTACATGGTTCAGCTTTGAAGTTTAAAGCTCATTTTGTTTCACTGGCCATTTGTTACTTTATTTGAATGTCTTTCTGCTTCTCTTTCGTACTCACACACACACTCACAGACGTTTTGTGTCAGCTTAGGCTTCCTGCCCCCCCCCCTCCACAACACCCTGTGCAATTGATGATAACTGTGCCATATCCATGTTTTCTATCTTTTGGATTCAGGGATACATAACATTTGTGTCTGATGCTCAGGGTGCATAGCTGACTTAGTGCTTAGTATGTCTGCATTTGTGGTATTGATTTGGTAATTGTATCTTTGCCATATTTTGGTCTTAGAAAGTTAGACAGTTGATAGAATCAAACATTTTTGTATCAGAATTGTTAGTGATCTTGTGAGGGTTGTGAGGTCTGAAAATGAAATGTGTCTCATTATTTTCTAACTTCTCTCTTTAATGGTTTTCCAGTACAAATGTATGATGCTAAACCAAGGAAATTCATTGACCGTAAGTACTTTTGAGAGGTATAACTGTGTGATTCTTTGATGCTTGAGGCCTACTACTTTATAATGGACACATATAAGTCACATAAGTCTGTGCTGTCAAATGTTAAAGTAATTTCTGTAGAAATCACCCACCCTTTACTTTCTTACATTACCAAGTAACAACATGCAAAGATATGTCATTCATTCATATTCTTAAACTATATACTCCAGGTTCAACAGTTAGCTTGTAAATTCAGCAGTTGCAAGAGTTTTAGTTCAGGGCTGACTCTGTCTGATGCTAAGAGTACACAACCATTACATGGATAGGAAAAGGTTGTGAGCATTGCCTGGCATCAATGTTACTATATGTATGTGCATAGGAGGAAGGTTGTAGCCCCTTAGGTGGTGAGTGAGTATGCTGTGCATTGCCTCTTAGCCAATGCAAGGCCATATTGAGCACACCTATGTCTGCCAACACCCAGAGCAACTGCTGTGGCTGTGGTGAACTTGCCAATTGTGGTGGGATGTGCTCCCCTTCCCCTTGCTGATCCTGCTGAAGCTGCTTTCTCAAAATGATGTTGTGTAGCATGGCTCAGATGGTGAATATTTCAGTGCATACACATGGATTGTACTTCGGGGATCTCCCCAGGATGTATCTAGGCACCAGAACTGTGATGTCAGCAGCCCAAACACACACTCTATGATATTTCTGGTTTGAGCATGTGCCTCATTATGGAGTTCTTCAGTGTGTGTGTGTGTGTGTGTGTGTGTGTGTGTGTGTGTGTGTGTTTGTGGATTTCTGATGGATGTCATCAGCCACGGTTCCAGTGTATAACCTGCATCCCCCAGTAAATGATCATGTGGGATATCCCCACTAGTGAACATCTGATACATTTGGGAGATATGTGAGTCATAGTAACTGCCTGGGGTGCCAGCACAAATGTTCAAGATGGTTTCCTTGGCATTACACATGACTTTTCAGTTAATCGAGTGGAAGCCCTTTCTATTTATGTATAGCCTTCCTTGTTCCTTGGGTGATGCCTTAATTTCTATATGGGTATAGTCTATGGCACCCAGTACTTCAGGGTAGTGTGCTACACGGTAGAACTCATGCATATTTGTGGCCCTGTGCTCAGGAGTATGGGGAAAATATATGTGGTCACTAGCATATTGTAGCATAACATTCAGGAACTGATGGAGAATCCTGAATGCTGATGCCTGTGACACCCCCAACATGTCCCCTTTTGGTCTCTGAAAGGTTGCTGTAGATAAAATTCTAAGTGCTACACATACCTTTGTCTCCATGGGTATGAGTTCCCCTCAGTTTGCCCTGGCTCTGAGTTGAGGACGACAGAGATTGAAGAGTTCTTGTAATGTGTCTCTATCTACCCTGTAGCACTCCACAATTTCCATGTAATGCAGATTGTGATAAGTTAATTAGGGTCTGAAAACTCTTCTCCTTCTTGGCCCTTGTCTATTAGCAGCAGCAACAGCACAGACTTCAGCCTGTTGCACATACAAATGAATTAAAGCAACAGCAACCCATAACATTCTTTCTGTGTAGACTCCTTTTCATAGCTGTATTCCAGTAGGTTTTGGAATTCGCAGGGAAAACCAGCACTGAGTCTACACAGTTGCTTTATAGTTTGTTGAATAGCTTCTCCATCCTGGATTGGTTGATTAGCATACAATTCATCTACTTATGTTGTAATTAGCATTCCACAGTGTTTACCTTGTTTGCACAGCTGCTGCTTAATGAATACAAAACAGTGTGCTATTCTGTGCAAGCTGTGGCGTGATGTGCACATATAAGCTTTAGTGAATCTGGCCAGTAGTCTGATATATATATATATATATATATATATATATATATATATATATATATATATATGTATATATATATATATATACATATATATATATATTTTTTTTCATTTATTTTAACATTGATCAAAACCAATTAATTACTTGATAGTTAAGTTCTATTAAAACCATTCAGAATCCTTCAATACTATATTTTTCTTTTTTGTTATTTTTAGAAGGTTTTTGTTAAAATTTAAGCACAATAAAACAGTATATTATCATCCAAAAGAAACAACAAAGAACAGCTATTTACCAAACTCTCAATTTCCATTCAAAGAAAAAGAACAAAAATTAATAAATAAATATATATTACAGAAATCTTAAATCAATACTTTTCTAATGAAACACTTACTTTAGCTAGTTATTATAGTATGATGTAATTTTATCTGTTCACATTTTAATAGTGTCTAACTCATTTTGACAAACAGTGTTAGCAACATTTATAAATTTTTAAATGAGGGAGTAATGTCTATTTTTCCAATTTACTGGAATAACTTTTCTAGCAATAGTCAACAGACTCCATAGAAGAGGGTACTGCATTCTAGGAACATTTCCATAGATTGCAGTATTAAGCATAATTAATCCTCTTCTTCTTTCGGCTGCTCCTGTCAGGGGTCACCACAGCAGATGAACTGTTTCCATTTCTTCCTGTCCTCTGTATCTTGGTCTGTCACACCAACCACCTGCATGTCCTCTCTCACCACATCCATAAACCTTATCTTAGGCCTTCTTCTTTTCCTGTTACCTGGCAGCTTCATCCTTAGCATCTTTTTCCCAATATACTTTGCATCCCTCCTCAGCACATGTCCAAACCAACATAATCTTGCCTCTCTGGCTTTGTCTCCAAACCTTCCAACCTGGGCTGACCCTCTAATATACTTATTCCTAATCCTGTCCATGTTTGTCACACCCAGTGCAAATCTTAACATCTTCAACTCTGCCACATCAAGCTCTGACTCCTGCCTTTTTGTCAGTGCCACTGTCTCCAACCCATATAACATAGCTGGTCTCACTACCCTCTTGTAGACCTTCCCTTTCACTCTTACTGGCACTCGTCTGTCACAAATCACTCCTGACACTCTTCTCCACCCACTCCATCCTGCCTGTACTCTCTTCTTCACCTCTCTTCCACACTCACCATTACTCTGAACTGTTGATCCCAAGTATTTAAACTCATCCACTTTCACCACCTCTACTCCCTGCATCCTCACCATTCCTCTATCTTCTCTCTCATTCACACACATATATTCTGTCTTAGTCCTGCTAACCTTCATTCCTCTTCTCTCTAGAGCATATCTCCACCTCTCCAGGGTCTCCTCCACCTGTTCCCTACTCTCACTACAGATCACAATGTCATCTGCAAACATCATAGTCCACGGGGACTCCTGTCTGATCTCGTCTGTCAACCTGTCCATCACCATTACAAATAAGAAAGGGCTCAGAGCTCAACCTTGATGTAATCCCACCTCCACCTTAAATGCATCCGTCACTCCCACCGCAGACCTCACCACTGTCACACTACCCTTGTACATATCTTGTACCACTCTTACATACTTCTCTGACACTCCCGACTTCCTCATACAATACCACAACTCCTCTCTAGGCACCCTGTCATATGCTTTCTCTAAATCCACAAAGACACAATGCAACTCTTTCTGACATTCTCTGTACTTCTCCATCAACACTCTCAAAGCAAACATCACATCTGTAGTGCTCTTTCCTGGCATGAAACCATACTGCTGATCACTAATCATTGCCTCCCTTCTTAACCTAGCTTCCACTACTCTTTCCCATAACTTCATGCTGTGACTGATCAATTTAATCCCTCTGTAGTCACTACAGCTCTGCACATCACCCTTATTCTTAAAAATTGGTACCAAAACACTTTTTCTCCATTCCTCAGGCATCCTCTCACTTTCCAAGATTTCATTAAACAATCTAGTTAAAAACTCCACTGCCATTTCGCCTAAACACCTCCATGCTTCCACAGGTATGTCATCTGGACCAACAGCCTTTCCATTCTTCATCCTCTTCATAGCTCTCCTTACTTCCTCCTTGCTAATCCATTGCACGTCATGATTCACTATCCACACATCATCCAACCTTCTCTCCCTCTCATTCTCTTCATTCAGCAACCCCTCAAAGTACTCTTTCCATCTGCTCAACACACTCTCCTCACTTGTGAGTATGTTTTCCTTATTATCCTTTATCAGCCTTACCTGCTGCACATCTTTACTAGCTCGGTCCCTCTGTCTAGCCAATTGGTACAGGTCCTTTTCTCCCTCCTTAGTGTCCAACCTTTTATACAACTCATCATACGCCTTATCCTTAGCCTTCGCCACCTCTCTCTTTGCCATGCACCTTATCTCCTTTTACTTTTGTCTACTTTCTTCATTTCTCTGACAATCTATTAAGCATAATTAATGATTTAGTTAAATTAAATGTGTCTGTCCATAGAGCTTGTAGGAAAGTATGTATTTCTCCCTGAAAAGATTGTATCATGCTACAATAAAAGACCATATTTTGCAAGTCGCTTTTAACATAGATTTGCATCTCCAACATCCATTATCTTTTTATACACAACTTGTTTATTTATTTTTTATTTATTTGCAGTTGATTACTAGGAATGTCTGACTGGGTAGAAGCCCATTTTCAGTGCAGACCCAGGGAGAAAAGCTCCAAAGTATTACAAAACATTTTAAGAACAATAATTGTACAATCTTTAAAAATAATACAAAAAGCAACTACAGTTTTAATAATTATACTTATACATAAGTTATATTTTATGAGGAGTAATGAAGGTTCTGTATGTACAGTTCCATGAAAATAATTTCCAATATAAGGAAGATGTAGTTTTCTTTGATGAAGATAATATTAATCTATTATAATCATCCAATACACTGGTATAATTAACTAAAGTAAAATAATCCAGTAATTATATTATATTATATTATATTATATTATATTATTTTCTAATAAATTAAACAATTTTATGCAATGTTTGAAGTTAGGTGTAACTCTTTCAGTAGTTTTTTATGTCATACATAAATGGTTAAATTTAAACATTCTTGAAATTGAAGAGCATAATTCTTTTTTTTTCCGCTCTTGTTAATCATTTTCTTGCAATGGCTACTAAAATAAATAATAATGAATATTGTACTTTTTGTACATTGTCCTTGGTTGGAACATTAAAAAGAGCTTAAAAAGTTAGAGAGAGGAATTATCTGCCTGCAATGCTATTATAAATTACTGAATCTTTTACCAAAATTCATCTAATAATTCACAATTATAAAACATATGTTTCCAATTTTTTATTTTCATATGTCTGACATGTATTATCTTGTGAATTGTAAATCCTGTTTAATCTATGAAGTGTAGTAAATACTTTTTAAAAACATTCCTATGTGACATTTTTTCCAAAATAATGAAGAGATTGGCATTTTTGAAGATTTTATTTATTTATTATTATTTTATTTGCTTTTTTCATAAAGGTAAATAAATTCCATTTGCTGCATAAACAGGCAATACCTACACTGTATTTTGATGTATGTGATAAAACCAAGTTATATAATTTGGATAAACAAGATTTTAAATCTGTTTCTCCTAAAATGATCAACTTTAAATAAACTAATAACTGTGAACATGATTCTCTAACATTCAAGGATATATACTAAATGATTTTTGTATATACTGCCTAATATTCTAGATTAATATTTAAAATGTATGTTTTGTTTTTGTTTTAGTGAGGAAGAAAATATGTTTATGGTCATTTAAATAATTGCTAAGTAAGATACAGTCATTTTCAAGGCAGGTTTGGGTGACTGAGAGTAGGTATAATCTCTGAATATGATCATATTATCAGCATATAAAATCAGAGGCATGTGTGTAAAATCATAGGGTTGTTTGACAGTAGAGACTGAATAAATGTAAGGGTGCAAGTACAGAACCCCAAGGAATCCTTGTTATCAAAGTTGCATGACTGGAGAGGGGTGAACCTATTTTGACTATGAAATGTCAGTTCACAAGATAGTCTTTTGATCCGTAGGGGTATATCTGGACTGATGACTAAGTGTAACATGCTGTGATCTACTTGGTCAAATACACTTGTGAAATCAATGAAAGGAACACAAGTAAGGTTACTCTTATTCAAGTTAATTTCTACATCATTAGTCAGAGTCCACAGTCATTGTACTGTGGTGTGTCTAAAAACCATGTGGCTTTAATGAAAGAAGATGGTATATGCAACAGTCATTGTACTATGGTCTGTCCAAAAACACATGGCTTTAATGAAAGATGATGGTATACAGGTCAGTCATTGTACTGTGATATGTCTAAAAAAGCATGTGGCTGTAATTAAAAATTATGGTAGTTTTGGATGTAATCAGAAACTTGCAGATGGCATTTCTAGTGTTTTCTAAGTGTAGTAAGGATGGAAATTTGGATGAAATGTAAGGGATCATCAGATTTTGCCTACTTTGGGAGTGGTTTCATTAACACAGTTTTCCAGATGTGGGGCATAATATTTTGGGTTTCACAGAGATTAGGAAAATGAATTAGAGGTGTAGCAAGGTAGTCTCTGCAGAAGAAAATGAACCAGGGACTTAGGTTTTTCTCCCCTGTAGGGGCATCCAGGGGAGTTTTGTTCAGGGGGTTAAATACCTTTAATTAACTAGTTTAAAGTAGAATGCAAGAAAGAAGGAAAGTGAGGGGGGCTTACTGAAGGAGTGGCGGAGGAGTTTGTGGGTGGTTATGATAGATTTCTTACAGGAGTTCAGGGTGAGAATGGCCCTTTTGAGCAGTGTATGATATCAGAGGAGAACATACTGTTTCTGTTTTGTGTCCTGTTAGTAAATTAACCTCATTCCTTAAATGCTTAGGTTTGCCTATAAGTGATGCATGTTGGGATTTTAGGAAGGTGGATTTGTTTTTTCTTATGGCTTTCTTTGAAACGTTTCCTAGGGCGATGAATATTCATGATTTTATGGAGTGGGAGCTTTCTTCCATTTGTGCCAGGATTAATCCCAAAGCTACAGAATTTGCTTTAATTCTTTTGTCATTCATTTTTGTTTGACTGGTCTTTGAGTAAGGGGAAAGAATTTGGCTTGGAGGTTGATTAGAGTTTGGGTGAGGGTTGCAGCTGCTGCTGCAAAGTTGGTGTCTTGTAATGTGATTATGGGATGCCAATTTAAGGTGGTAAGGTTTAATTTGATTTTGTCTGTTTTGGAAGTGGATTTTGGCTGAATGTTATTAACTTTGGGAGGAGCTTTAGGGAATGGCCACTGATTGTAAGACTGATGGGGGAGTGATCACTAAGGAAAGCAGGGAGAATTGTTAAGTTGTACAGATTACAGAGCGGTAGTTGATAATTAGAAGACCAAGAAGGGAATGCTTGTGGGAGTGTAGGTTGGGGTGTGTCGGTAATGTAATTAGATAAACAAGTACACAATCATTTAGAAATTCAGGCATGTCATTGGTATGTGAGTCTAGTAAATTGAGATGACATTGTGTTTTAGGAGCAATTACTGAGATAATATTAAGAATCTTAAGTTTGTTTAAGTAGATGGGCAGGGAAATATAGGTGATAGGAGGAATTATCTATGTTTCTGTTTGGGGAACTGTATAAGCAGACATTTAGGGTCTTTGTCTGAAGAGGCATTAGCTTGTGGAATATTGATTGGATTGAGGTGTGATTTCTAAAGAACGTCTGTCTATCCATCTGGTTTGTTGCCAGGTCTGGCATCATATGTGTAGTTATAGAAGGGCTACAAGCGATGCAAGTTTGGAAAGTTAATTTTAGGCCATAATTTGGTGATGGGAAGTGTGTCTAGGGCATGAGTGGTGAGGAATGTGTATGTTTCATGAGTTATTTTGTTAATACTATGAGCATTTACTGAGGTGCAAGAAATGGTTGAGCTGATGCTGTAATTCAGTATATGGCTGAAGTGTGTTGTTCTGAGAATTAATTATACATTTCTACAAAAGAACAGTATGAAGATTATTGATGTGAACTTGTACAGACATTTTAAAAAAGGTTCCTGGGCTGACTCTGTGTCCATTAAAGAATGTAATGAAGAGAAGCATGGATACTGGAAACATTTTGCTGAAGATAAAGCGTGCACCACTGAACATAAAGTGTGCACTTTGTAGGTTGGTTAGAGAAATTCAGGTATGTTTTGGGGCTGGGGTTCGGGTGGGGAACATAGATATGTAAGGAAGTATGCGTAGTTTGGAAATGTTCATTTTTGGTGGGTATATTTACAGGAGAAGAAGAAACATTGGGAAGAGTAGCCTGGTTAGGTTGGTATGTCAAGACAAGTGGAGTGAGAATATAGCAGAAAATGTTGTGTTAAATTATTTTATTTTTTATTTATCCTAAATTATAATTTAACTAACATTTATCATTCAGAATTGTAACTCAGCATCTAAATTACAACAATCATTTAAAACTGACATACTGATTATTTTCAACATTTGTACTGAATGGATAAACTTATTCATCACCTATTGAAGATGGAAATATATTGTTAAGGAACAGACAGAGAGATCTAATAGCCAATATCTTATATAAATCTTGTATAGAATAGACCTTACATAACCAGAACGTTTCTTGTTTGAGAAAAATACTCCTTTATTTTATCTTAAATGTATTCCTTTTCTCCTAATGTCCTTGTCTTCATTGTTACAAAGTAAGAGGGAGTCCTTTTTCCATCAGTATCATCATAGACCGTCTAAGTCCCTTTAAGCCCACCTAGGAGAGGGGATCCACCTTTGCTTAATTTCTTGCATAATTAGATCCTTGTCCCATCAAGTACCTGCCATTCACTACACCTCAACCTGTTTAAGTCCCTGCAAAATAAAAAAAAATATATATCTTGATCTCTGGTTATCAAATAATTTCCCTTAACCTATGCCCCTACCCTGCTCCCCATATGATTCCAACTTCTTCACTCCGATGCCCTCTCATTTCTTTTCCCACTTTTCCTTCCCCACTTCTATTAATAATTGCTGTCAGAGGACTTTCATCAGGTTTATCAGATGCTCACAAAATACATTTAAAAAATGATTCATTCTATAAGCAGAAGGATCTGGAATGACATTTTATTAATTATTAAGTCATTAATTCTCTGATTACCTACTTTATTCTAATGCAGGGTCATGCGAGAATCGGGGAGTATCCTGGCATTCACTGAGTATAAGACACTGAAATTAATCTTGGATGAGGGGCAAACTATCACAGGACAAAAATACACACACACACACACACACACACACACACACACACACACACACACACACACACACACACACACACACACACACACACACACACACACACACACACACACACACACTTGCATGCACACAATTACTGTGAAGGTATGCATATCTTTGGAGGATCATCTATTTACCAAAGGCAGGAAAAAATATTACACCCAGCAAAACCCATGTCAACAAAGGAGAGAAATGCAGATTCTGCATAGAAGGCACCCCAGCTGAGCAGCAAACTGGAGAACCAAACACTAAGAAGCAGCCAGACTGGAGAACCTAGAATTTTAAGGCATACAAACTGGAGAGCCAAGCACAATGAAGCAACAAATCTGGAGAACCAAATGTTCTGAGGCAATAGTGCTAAGTGCAGCACCGATGTGACACCCTTCTCATCACCACAATTTGAGTTAATGTCATTAAATATTTTTTATATATCAGCATATTTCACAAAATCCCTTTGTCTGCAGTGGAAAAATAAAATCTTACAACTGCTTCCCATCTATGTTACCTCAAGGTGCAACCTCTTGAAGCACAACTGTTCCACTGTAACTGCACAAAACTGCTTCCTTAACTACACAAATAATCTAAACATAACAACTCAAAATGGTACATAGCTTAGTGCCAACACACAGTCCCTCAAGTACTTATAAATACTTTTACATGGAAGAAAGTTCTTCTGTACCTCCCCCATTATTTTATTATTCTTATTCTGAGTTCACTGCAAGTGGTACTGCGGTGGTGGTGCCGCGGTAGCGTTGTCGCCTCACAGCAAGATGTTCTCCCGTTCGATTCTCAGCTAGAGCATCTCCTGTGTGGAGGCATGTGTGAATGGGGCATGCCTTCATTGAAGGTTGTATCAGGGCTGGTAACTCGGCACGTAAAAATCCACTACCAATCATTAGCGGACCGGAGTTCCACTGTGGCGACCCCTAACCGGGATAAGCCGAAAGACACAAACATTCTGAGTTCACTGCAACTTGCAAAAAGAGCATTAAATAAATAATAATAATAGTAATAATAACAATATGTCTAACTTTTTTCTGTAATATACTAGTACTCCAACATAAGCATTAAAGAGCAGAAGTCAGGCCTACATACAGCACGACAAGGAAATAAAATCAAAGAAACGCTTCATTGAGCAACTATGGTCAAGCAACTAGGAAATGATCGAACTCCCAAAAAGAAACCCTTAATGAGTTAATTTTATCAGGAAAGACACTTCTTCAAATAATCATTTGAGCCACATCTTCATACTTTCAGATTATGTAATAGATATTTTGCTATTTTACTCCGGGTATCACTTTTTGTTTGTGTATATATTTAGATCTCATCACGGCATTTGACACAATAATACATAAAACGTAAAATTAAAATAGTTTCACATTCAGTCATAAGGGTTAATATGGGTAACTTTGTTCAATAAACAGTTCATAGGTTCATAGGTTGGTACAAGGTTATCAGCCCTAGGGCTTATTCAAGCCTAGCCATAACAATTCCCTGGATATTTCTTCCCACAATATTTACTTCCCTGGACCCCTGTCTAGCAGGGCTACTGAGGTGATCCCGGGGTGAATTTCCTATCTCCCATCCAATCATCAAGGTTCCTTTTGAAGAGCACCAAGGAGGTGCTCTGCTTGACATGTATGGGCAGTCTATTTTAGAGTATGGGGAGTCTCTGGGTCAGGAACCTAGCCCTCCAGCATGTTTTGTTCATTGTGATGACAAGGTTTAGATCCCTGGAGTGTGTGGCTCTGAGGGATTGGGATTTCTTTATGTGGAGCATGTCCAACAGCTCAGGGTTTGACATGGCCTTGTATGTTAAGCAGAGATCGCCCATGAGTAGACAATATGCCACAGAGTATAGCTGGAGTTCTTTTAGACAGTCAGTATAGGGCATCTGCTTTAGGCCTGTGATTCTTTTAGTGAGGTATTTCAGTGGTATTTCCAGCTGTTGCAGATGTCTTGTGAGGTACATACCAAATGGGGCATTGTACTCTATAATGGGGTCTAATGAGGGATGAGTACAGTGGGACAATGACCTCCTTTTTTCTTGATGAAAAGCCCTTAGTAATGAGGTATGCCACATAGAAGATTTCCTGACTGTTGTGGTGATGTGGTTATCGAAGGTGAGACCACTGTCCACCTGTGTCCCTAAGTCTCTCATCACACTTTCGGTGTTTAGTGTACTGCCACATATGTAGTAATTCATGGGTACATGTTTTTTCCCAAAGGGGATAACTATACATTTCTTGGCATTAAGCTTGAGCCCATGGCTCTGGCACCAAGCATCTGTTTCTGTAAGGCCCTTTTGTAGAATATCCACATCATTTGGGGATTCAATAATGGCTCCCAGTTTGCAGTCATCTATGAACTTTGTTAGCCAGAGTCACTTAGTGTTGGCCTGTACTTCCAAGAAGTAGATGCCAAGCAAGAGCGGTCCCAGGACTGAACCCTGAGGTATTCCAGTTGTCACTTGTCTGGAGCTGGATTTGGAGTCAGCTACTTTTACTGTATGGGTTCTGTCAGTAAGCCAGTTGGCAACCCATCGAGTGACATAGGGATTTATGCCCAGCTTAGTAAGCTTATCTATGATTCCAGAGTGGGGGATGGTGTAGAAGGCCTTGGCAAGGTCCAGATAGGCTGTGTGGACCACCTTACCCTCTTCCACAGCTCTGGAGACTGATTCAAAGAAGTCAATCAGGTTCAGGAGACAAGATCGGCCCTTCATGAACCCAAACTGGCTGGAGTCCAGTGTTTGAAGTTTGCCAATGTCCTTGTTTATAAGTTCCATGATAATGCGTTCCATGTCCTTGCAGATCAGGCTCGTCAGACTGATGGGATGGTAGTTCCCAGGATCCAAGGTGGATCCTCCCTTGTGGAGTAGGATAACTGTAGCTGTGCGCCACTCAATGGGCACAAAGCCTGAGGTGAGGCTATGATTAAACATGACACTTAGGTGAGGTGCCAGTTCATTTTGTAGTTCATGTAGTACACAGCCCAGGATGTCATCTTGTCTCATGGATGCTGTATTCTTAGCTTTGGAGAGTGCGGTTTCTACCTGTGTGGCCGTGATTACCGGAATTTGGCAATCATTTGGTATTGAGATGGGCCCTTTAATGGGTGAGAGGGGGGTGAAGTTTGCACTAGATTGATCTGCCAGGATATTGGCAATATCCTTGGGATAAGTATATTTAATGCCATTCTGTTGTAGCTCAGAGCATATCTGAGCATTGCCATTTAGATTCTTGACATAACTAAAGAATGCCTTGTGGTTGTCTTTGGAATTTTTGGCAATTTTATTTTTGTAACTAGCTTTGGAGGATTTAAGAGGGATCTCAGCTTCTTACTGAGGCTGGTAAGGGAATTTTTTGCTTCCTGGGATTTTCCTCTTTTCTGCAACAGTTTCTTTCTTCTGTTGTATAGTTTGTATATGGCAGGGGACCACCAGATTGGCTTCCTTTTTTTGGTGGAGAGCATCTTGGTTCTATTTGGGATGGCACGATTCATGCATGAGTGGATGTGCTCGTACAGTGCCTTAGTGTAGGATTCAGCAGCCAGACTTTCAGCTCCCATCTGCATGGGTGTCATGATGTTTGTCACTTCTGACTTGAATAGCATGAAGTTGGTTTTGGAGAAGTTTTTTACAGAGGTTTCCTTACTGGTGGGTGGGGGTGGGATGTGGATGTCAAGGGTGATTTGCTTATGGTCAAACCTGACCAATGAGGGGGTGACCACTGGTGTGGAGCATCTATCTCCCATGTTGGTAATGACCAGGTCTAGGATATTGGAGCTCCTAGTGGGACAATGGATTAGTTGATCAATGGCATTGGAATTTATGAATTCCAAGAACTGCTGGGAAAAGGTGTTGGTACCCGAGTAGTTTTCCCAGTTGATGGCAGGGTAGTTGAAATCACCCAGTATTAGGGTGCTTGGTTGTTTCTTAATATTGTCCAGTATGTTTAGAAAGGTTTAGTGAGAATCATGGGGCATGGTGGGGGCTCTGTACCTAGTGTTAGTTGCACCTGGAGAACTTCAGATGCATTGTGTTGGACAACTAGCCTGGAAGTGTGAATATCCTTGGTGAATATGGACACTCCTCCACCTTTAGTGTTTCGGTCTTGGTTTGGTGGCCGAAAAGTGTGGTAAGAGTTGTAGCCTGGTATTGCAGGGGTGCTCTCTGAAGCCTTGAACCAGGTCTCAGTTACTGCACAGATATCAATGTTCTCCATTTTTAGGAGTGCCCCGAGAGAGTGCATTCTGAAGTTTAGACTTCTAGCATTCAGATTTTGCATGCTTATATCTATTATGGTGGTAATTTTGTCTTCTGAACCTTGCCTAAAAAGGCACTATAGGGGTGGTGAGAGCTTTAGCCAGTAACCTGAATCCTAGGGGTGACAGGTGCAGACCATCTCTGGCAAAGCATCATGGTTTGTTGATCATGTCGTCCCAGGCAGACAGATATTGGATCCCTTTTGAATGACACCAGAAGCTTAGCCAATTGTTGAAGTCAATCATTTTGCCCTTATACTGTGATATAATTCTGGGCGAAGGCAGGATGCTACTCAGGGCTATGGTCATACCTGCCTGGGCTTCATGATCAGAGAGCTTTTCCATGTCTCTTTTCATGTAGTCCAGGGAGGTACGTCTCAAGTCATTTACTCCAACATGGACAACGACAGAGTCATATTTGTACTTGTTGTGGAGTGACTTGAGTGCATGCATTATGTGGCGGATCCTGGCACCCAACTGGCATCTGACAGTGATACAAATAGCCAAAGTAAATATAATTCACTTGGGGTTTCATAAAAAAAAAATTGCAAACTTTGTTCAAAACAGTGAGTAGAAGACTGCAAATGAACATTTGTCCAAAATACTTCTACTACTGAATTGTAAATAAAAAAGTTGAAGCTTCACCTAGACAAAAAGTCTGAAAGAAGCTTCAGCTATATCAAATAAAGAAAGCATTTTTGCATGGTGGTAATCCCCCTGCATTCCTGTTGTGGGGGTCCCATCCCCATTGTTTACGTATAAAGCAGTGAATCTTCTCTGTGTGGAAATTTATCAATTCCTGTATGTCTAGATAATCACTATATATTAAAAAACAGAAAAAAAATCAGAAAATAGTAGCAGAAGTAGCAAACTTAAAAGTGTTCTAAATCAACAAATAAAGACTTATTTTGACATATTATTGATATTATACAGAATTATTAACTATTATTAATTATTAGCACAATGTGTGCTTAATAAAGGATTTTCAACTGGAAACAGACTGCCTACTCTGCTTGGATTACTTCTGAATACCTAATAAAGTTAACAATTCTGTATAATATTAATAATATGTGAAAATAAGTTTTTGTTTTTTGATTTGGGATGTTTTTAAGTTCACCAATTCTACAACCTTTTCCTTTTTTGTTCTGTTTTTTTAATATGTAGTGATTAACTAGACATATAGGAATTGAAAAACTTAAACTCAGAGAAGTTTCTTACACTTTTTTGCTTTGGACCCACTATACCTGTATAGTGGGTTGTTTGTGACTTAAGGGATACGATGGAGATTACTTGTTTCTTTGTTTACATATACTAACTCAGTTGTCACACAGCCATGAAAAAAAAGAGAAAAGTCCCAAAGTAATGAATCTCTGCCAGTGTCCAAATAGAAACCATTCTGGCAGTGATTTTCAATGGAGAACCACAAACTGGTGATATGTATACACAGGAACAGAATTTGAATTGTGTGAACATGCCCACTTTACTATTATTTAGAGAAAAAGATAAACACTTGGGGTTTTTCAAAGGTCAAACTATTTACTTTCTATTTTCTACAGTGACTTTTGAAGATAAAAAGTACTATTTCCAAAACACAGTGTTTAAAGTTCACTGATATAAGCACTTGCATTTCTGAAAATGTTACGGCTCTAGTCCACTTAGATGAAATGGTAGTTACAAGTAGGGTACGACAGGGGGGAGGCCAATACTGGAGTTGACCCTTTTCAATGTCATTATAAATGATGATATTAAAGGCCTGTAAGGAAAGTATGTTACTTTGTTGATAACGTGGACATGCAACATGGCAGATACACTGGAAAGTATAGAAAGGATAGAAACAGAATTCACATGACTGTGGACTGGTCTAAAACATGACACCCTAAATTCAATCAGAAAATGCAAAAGAGTGCATCAGGAAATCATTAACCTGCTAAGGCAGGGGAACAGTAGCAAAAACAGATAAAATATGATTTAAAGATAAGCATGGAGTGTAACTGAGTAGGAAAGACAGTAGGTGGGTTATAGGCCTGTATAGAAAAAAATACCATGAATAAAAAAAAAAAGCTGCTGTTTCTATATACAGGAAGGTTGTGAGACCTCATTTAGATAACATTGTTTAATTGTAAATGAATAATTTTCATCAAGAGATACAAAAGAAACCGTAAACAGGAAGGCAACAACATGGCACCTAATCTTTAGGAGAAGCCATATGAAGACAGACTAGAAGAGCTTAACAGTCATACTCTTGAAAAAGGAGTGACAGAGAGAGAGAAAGAGTAAGGACATGATAAAAACACTGAAATATCTCAAGAGAGTTCATAGAGTACGTAATGAGTACAGTCTTTTACAAAATAAATATAAAAGTCAAGAAAACATAATCTAAAAATAAAAGGTGAAAACCTGAAGGGAAATACAAATAATTTTTTTTTTCTGAAAGGGTGAAGATGATTGGAACAGCTTTCATGAAGTATGGTTTTATCACAATGACAGCATCCGGTAATGAATGTGAGAGGTGGGAAATATTGTTGAATTGCTTGCTGAATGTAGTTTCAGCTAACAATTTTATTTCCCCCCCATTAGCAGAAATTACCAACCTGGCATTACATGTATTTGTGAGGGGCATAAGGTCAGTTTTATGTTTGACTGAAAAAAGGAATTAACCTTTGCAGTTTTTCCAAATAATGGGGAAACAGGCAGAGAAAATGGGCCTAAATTTTTTCCTGGTATCACAATCATGTTCACGTTTTGAGTCTATACTCTCAACAAACTCCTGTAGATTAAATCAGCATGTTAACCATGTGCTTGATAAGCACAGGATGTGGCAAAGCTCAGCAGGATGTATATAAGTACCTGGCAATTCATATGTGCCTGAATGTAAATAAGAAAACGCATCTTTAGTAGGTGACATCTATTTGTAAAATGTAGTAAAGAAGTCAGCTGTGAAGGTGAAGCATATCTTCAACAGAATAATCTACATAAGGGTGCTTTTGATATAGAGACACTTTTCATCATAATATGCACAAAAACATTAGTTGGTTCAAGGAAAAAGAGGCTCTATATCTTGGATAAAGGAGATGTCTTCTCATGGCAGGACAATTGTATCAGCAGATCATACACAAAGGGATCACCCACCTTATTAACTGACCCCTTCAACTGTATAGTCCCTTTAAAGTTCTTTTTCATTTATTTGTGGGTTCATAAGAGCTGCCCAATGGGTTTCTGCGCACAAATGACCAATTCATTTTTCCACTGGGCAAGAACAGTTCAGCCCATTTGTTCCTTGGTGATTGGGAGAGTGGAGTGCTAGGGAGTAGACTAATCACCTGATTCTGTGGACTGTCCTATTCCTACCCCCAACAACTTCTACAGTCCATAGCTGCGGTTTCTCAGGAGGTATGTGTGTACTACCATGTGTGTGCAATCTCTCTCCTAAGTGACTCACTGCTATTGTAATGTGGGCATGCTAGACTCCTTGCTGCAAGTGGTACACCTGCAATCCTGCAGGTGTCCCAAAACCAGTGAACCAAGCTGCCTCTCCCCCTACACAAGAATGAAGAAGTCAGTACTTGCTGCTCCTTCCACCCCCCCCCCCCCAGTCCTACACCGGTGCCACTAGAAAAAAGCTAGATATCTGGGATGCTATCTGACTTTTATCCCTCTGTGCCATGGGAACCATTGTCATTGATGGCTTCAGGAGAAAATGATTATATTTAAAGGACAAAGGTACCTTAAAACTAACCAAAACATCTTTTCATCTATTCTTTTTTTTCTGTCATACCAATGTCCTTGCATCTCTCTAAAAGGTATTATTATTCTCTTAAGTAGTTATATTTTGAAAATGTGTTGATGAGGCTGCTATGTTGCCTCTTAAATGAGTTATTTTTGTGGGGCAGATACTGTACAGTGATGAGAAGAACATGTATTGTGGTCCTGCATCTCCAGTGATAAACATTAAGAGTACCATGATTTCCTGCTTTTTTCAATATCTCAGCCAAGAGTGTCAGTTTATCTATTGTAATGGTACCCTTCTATTTTTGTTAGTCTCCATCTCTTGCAAGCAATTTTCAATGTATATTTAATTCAAAATAGTCTTTATTAAATGTTATAATTAAAAGACAGACATGCACATGCAGTCCCACCAATGCATTTATACTAAACTATTCCTAACTATACCATTAACAGTTACACTGCAAAGCATCAAACACACTGATACTTATTTTATATTTACTTTATGATACTTTAGTATGGAAGTTGAATTTATAATTTGTTCAATGCAACTCAACAACTGAATCCAGAAGACAGAAAATAAAGTCATATACCAACTTTCCTAAGTATACTGAATAACACAATGAAGCTTGGGAGAAGTTTCCTTACACTTTGATGTCACCTGCCGTGTGGAACATATGTAAATGCTATGCAAAAAAGAAATATGAGTCACCTCACTAGAAACAGAAAAAGAGAAATAAGTCCTAAATCTGCCCCCCTTTCACCATTAACTTTATCCCTCCTACATTCTGTGAGATTTATATAGACTAACATATATCAGCTTACTGAATGTAATTAAAGTTTTTCATCTCAATCTATTGAATGCCTCCAATATAGTCCTAGTTCTATTTAAGTTTATAGCCTTCTCAATATTGACTCATATGACTGGAAAGGGATGCTATAAACCCACCCCATACTTTTTTCCCAGAAAGAACTAAATCCAATGCTTAAGAGTCACACTTAAATTGCCCTAACCTGGCTATTCCTCATTTTTCATCCAACATACTAGCTCTGCAACAGTGCTTTTACACCTGGCTGTCTTCTTATGGTGTTTTATGATCTACCGTTCCTTAAACTAGGCACTTAATCTACAAAGCATCTGCATTTACAGCACTTACATAAAGGCATAAAGGGTAACAGGTACTTAATAGAACCACACTGCACAGTCCAGAAAGAGTCCTCTCAGAGGGAACAGAGACAGCTGCTTTATATAATTTCAACCATAAAAAATAGAGTAAAGTCTGGCAGTTATAGGATAGAAATATGGTAACATAACAAAGGTGCTATTTATGCATTAATTCATAGGTTCATAGGTAGGTACTAGGCTATTGGCCCTAGGGCCTATATAAGCCTAGCCAAAAATGTACCCTGGCTTCCGCCACCCAAGAAAATTATTTTCCTGTGCCCCTGTCAAGCAGAGCCACAGAAGTAATCCCTGGGGTGAATTTCCTATTTCCCATCCAATCATTAAGACTTTTCTTGAAGAGTGCTAATGAGGAGCTCTGTTTGACATAGATAGATAGTCTGTTCCAGAGTATGGGAAGTGTCTGGGACAGGAATTTATCTCTCCAGCATATTCTGTTTATTGTGGTGACAAGGTTTAGGTCCCTAGAGCGTGTAGCTCGGAGGGATTGGGATTTCTTTAAGTGGAGCATGTCCAACAACTCTGGGTTTGACATAGCTTTGTATGTTAGGCAGAGATCACCTCTGAGTAGGCGATATGCGACAGAGTAAAGTTGGAGTTTTTTGAGACGGTCTGTGTAGGGCATCTGTTTGACGCCATTAATCCTCTTTGTGAGATATTTCTGTGGCCTTTCCAGTTGTTGTAGATGTCTTGTGAAGTACATACCAAAAGGGGCATTATACTCTATAATGGGTCTAATGAGTGATAAGTAGAGGGGAACAATGACCACTTTTTTTCTGGATGAGAAACCTTTTGTGATGAGGTGAGCCACGTAGAAGGATTTCCTGACCACTGTGGTGATGTGATTATCAAAGGAGAGACGACTGTCCACCTGTGTCCCAAGGTCTCTTATCACATTTTCGGCATTATGTAGACTACCAGCTATGTGGTAGTTCATGAGTACAGAGTTTTTACCAAAGGGGATGATAATACACTTTTTGGCATTGAGCTTAAGGCCATGGCTTTGACACCAGGCATCTGTCTCAGTGAGGCCCTTTTGTAGTATGTCCACATTGTTAGGAGTTTCGATTATGGCTCCTAGTTTGCAGTCATCTGAAAACTTTGTTAGCCAAAGACCTTCGTGTTAGCCTGTACTTCAGAGAAGTAGATACCAAACAGGAGAGTACCCAGGACTGAACCTGTGGTACTCCACTTGTCACTGGTCTGAAGTCAGATTTAGAGTCTGCTACTTTCACAGTGTGGGTTCTGTCCATGAGCCATTTGGCAACCCATCTTGTGACATAGGGATTTATACCTAGTTTAGTGAGCTTATCTATAATTCTAGAGTGGGGGATGGTGTTGAAAGCCTTGGCGAGATCTAGATAAGCTGTGTGAACCACCTTACCTTCATCTATGGCTTTGGTTACTGCTTCAAAGAAGTCAATCACGTTTAGGAGACATGATCTGCCTTTTACAGATCCAAACTGGGTAGGATCCAGAGTTTGGAGATTACCAATGTCTGTTTATGAGTTCCATGATGATACATTCCATGGCCTTGCAGACCAAGCTCGTCAGGCTAATGGTGCGGTAGTTCCTGGGGTCTGTCATGGCTCCCCCTTTGTGGAGTGGGATAACCATCATGGTGCACCATTCAGTGGGCACAAAACCTGAGGTGAGGCTATGATTGAACATGGTACTTAGGTAGGGTGCCAGTTCATTCTGTAGTTTGTGTAGAATGCAGCCTGGGATATTGTCAGGTCCCATGGATGCTGTGTTCTTGGCTTTGGAGAGTGTGTTTTCTTTGCAGCCGTGATTGCAGGAACTTTGCATTCTTTTGGTATAGAGAAGTGCCCTCTAGGGGGTGAGAGGGGGGTAAAGTTAGCACTGGACCTATCTGCCAGGATGTTGGCAATATCAGTTGGTTCTGTATATTTAGTGCCATTGTGCTATAACTCAGAGCAGATCTGAGTGTTGTCATTGAGATTCTTGACATAGCTATAGAATGCTTTGTGGCTGTCTTTAGAGTCAGTGGCAATTTTGATTTCATAACTAGCTTTTGAGGATTTTATGATGGATCTCAGCTTCTTACTGAGGTTGACCAGGGAGTTCCTCCAGTCATGGGATTTTACTCTTTTTTTGCAACAGATTCTTTCTTCTGTTGTATAGTTTGTTTATGGCAGAGGACCACCAGATTGGCTTCCTTTTTTTGGAGGATAGCATCTTGGTTCTATTAGAGATAGCATGATCCATGCACTCGTGTAAGTGCTTATAAAGTGCATTTGTGTAGGATTCAGAAGTCGTATCTCTATTGTCCATCTGCATGGGTGTCATGAAGTTTGCCACTTCTGTCCTAAGAAGTGTGAAGTTGGCTTTGGAGAAGTTTTTTACGGTGGTTGGCGGGTGGGGGTGGGATGTGGATGTCTAGGGTGATTAGCTTGTGGTCGGATCTGACCAATGAGCAAATGACCTCTGATGTGGAACACCAGTTGCCCATGTTGGTAATGACCAGGTCTACGATATTTCTGCCCCTGGTGGGGATATGAATAAGTTGATCCAAGGCGTTGGAATTTATGAATTTATGAATTCCAGAAAACATTGAGCAAAATAGTTGGTACATGAGTAGTTTTCCCAGTTAATGGTGGGGTAGTTGAAATCACCCATTATTAGGGTGTTGGGTTGTACCCTAATACTTTCCAGTGTATCAAGAAATGAGGAGTGGAAATCCTGGGGCATGGTGGGGGGTCTGTAGCAAGCTAAAATTTGGATTGCAGTCTTGCCCATAGTTAGTTGCACTTGGATAATCTCGGATGCATTATGCTGTGTAACTAGCCTGGAGGTGTGGATATCCTTAATGAATATGGACACGCCTCCTCCTTTAGTGCTTCATTTCAGGTTAGGTGGCCGAAAGGTGTGGTATGAATTATAGCCTGGTAATGCAGGGGTGCTCTCTGGAGCTTTGAACCAGGTCTCTGTCACTGCACAGATTTCGATGTTCTCCATTTTAAGGAGTGCCTCGAGTAAGTGCATTTTGAGGTTTAGACTTCTAGCATTGAGTAGCATTACCCTCAGATTTTGCTTGCTTGTACTTGTTACAGTGGTGAATTTGTCATTTGAACCTTGCCTAAAAAAGGCACTATAGGGGTGGCAAGAGCCTTAGCCAGTATCCGGAATCCTAAAGGTGACAGGTGCAGGCCATTTCTGGCAAAGCATCGTGGTCTGTCGAGCATGTCATCCCAGGCAGACAAATACTGGATCCCCTTAGAATGACACCAGATGTTTAGCCAATTGTTGAAGTCAATCATTTTGTCCTTGTACTGTGGTATCATTCTGGGTGATAGTAGGATGATTCTAAGGGCTAGGGTCACACCTGCCTGAGCTACAAGATTGTAGAGTTCCTCCATGTCTCTTTTCATGTAGTCCAGGGAGGTACTTCTCAGATCATTCACACCAACATGGACAATGACAGTGTCATATTTGTACTTGTTGTGGAGTGACCTGAGTGTGTGCATTATGTGGTGGATCCTGGCACCTGACAGGCAGCTGACAGTAACTTTCTCCTTGTTTAGCCTGGTGAGTGGAACATCAGTGTGCCTGACTATAGAGTCACCTATGACTAGAGTCTTGGGTACGTTGTTAAGGCTTATGGGCTGTGGACGAGTGGCACACTGAGTTTGTGGGCTATGTGTCATTTGGGTTGTGTTGGGGGGTGGAGATTTCTTGCGTTTCTGCTTTGAAGGTCCCTGATGCTTGGGCAGGTTTTTTATTGAGAGCCTCCATGAATGTAGGTGTGTGTTTTGTGTTTCTATGTGTGTGTTTTGGTGATGTAGGTTTTGAGGGACTACGTGATGAGTGTGGTATGGTGCAAGTGTTTACCTTCTCCTCTTGACTGTCTAGTCCAGTCTTGGATGAAGAGAGCTATGCTTCCAGTTTGGCTATATAAGTGCATCTCTCACAGGTTGTAGTGTTGGGTGGTAGGAGGAGAGGGTTGTCTGTGTACATGAGGCAATTACTGCATTGCCCCAAGATGCCCAGATTCATCAGGTAGACAGGAAAAATCACTGGGAGCTGACCCTTAGACATGCCTGGATAGGTGCTTATTTATTAAGTACTAAAAACTGCTTTCCTCTAGACAACTGAGGAAAGTTGAGTGCTGTAGTAATTTGCAGCTTATTTAGTGCTTACAACAAGTTCTGAACAAGTGCTGAGTTCAAAGAAACAGACTTGACTGCTAAAACTAGAAAACTGGCTAATTCTAAGAAACAAAATTAAGCTAGAAGGCTTCCCTCCAACACAAAAAGGCTTAGGGGCTCAGAAGCCTACAAACAGTCTAGACCACTTACAGGAAAGGCAGGAAACAAGCTTAAACATTTTTTCTTTCCCAAATGCTCTCTTTGTACACAGTAGGAATGCCTGAAATCAGAATATGATCTCACTGCACTCAGTTGAGTGATCAAATGAGATGGGCCCAGACGGAGTATCCAAACACAAATTTACAAGAGGGGCGGGCAGTTTCTAAGCCACCAATATTAACACCAAAACAAAAACAGGGAGGGTGAGTGGTGAACTAACTGAAATAACAGAGTAAAAACTTCCAGTTCAGTTAATATTCACTGCAACACAAATAAATCAATTAAAATGCTGTATTATTTGAAAAAGGTGCATATAAAAGGTACTTAAATTCTCGTATACATCCAATTGAATACAGCTAGAACTTAGCCGGCCAAAGCTGAGGTTTTAAGCAGAAAATATTCCAATATGTACCACTTAAATAGGCAGTGACAGGATATCAATTAATGAGACTATCCCCACCTGCAATTACTAACAGGCAATAAAAATCTAGCAAGCACTAACTGAAAAAACAGAGTCAAAACTTCCAGTTCAGTTAATATTCAATGCAATGCAAATAAATCAATTAAAATGCTGTATTATTTGAAAAAAGTGCAGATAAAAGGTACTTAAATTCTCTTATACGTCCAGTTGAATACAGCTAGATCTTAGCCGGCCAAAGCTAAGGTTTTAAGCAGAAAATATTCCAAAATATACCACTTAAATAGGCAGTGACAGGATATCAGTGAATGAGACTACCCCGCCTGCAATTACTAACAGGAATAAAAATCTAGCAAGCACTAACTGAAAAACAGTGCCAAAACTTCCAGTTCAGTTAATATTGAATGGAACACAAATAAATCAATTTAAATGCTGTATTATTTGAAAAATTGCAGATAAAGGTACTTTAATTCTCTTATACATCCAGTTGAATACAGATAAATCTTAGCCGGCCAAAGCTGAGGATTTAAGCAGAAAGTATTCCAAAATGTACGACTTAAATAGGCAGTGACAGGATATCAATGAATGAGACTACCCCCACCTGCAATTACTAACAGGCAATAAATATCTAGCAAGCAATAACTGAAAAAACAAAGTCAAAACTTCCAGTTCAGTTAATATTCAAAGCAAAACAAATAAATCAATTAAATGCTGTATTATTTGAAAAAAAGTGCAGATAAAAGGTACTTAAATTCTCTTATACATCTAGTGAGCAGCTGTAGATGAAGCATGAATTAAGCAAAGGCAAGCAATTCTTCTAGGCCTTCTTTGTGAAAAAAAAGATTCCATAGGTGAACTTAGAAACATTGCAGTTTTTTGTGTTGTTTTGTTGCAACTTGACAAACAGGCAACAATGTGAGCACCACTGATTCTCAGTATTTCATAGATCAGTAATTAAGGATTCAAATGAATACCCTAAACCTGTGCAACCTGCATTGGTTATCATAGCTTGCTCATATTAGAATGTTGTTTGCTCAATTCAAAATTAATTTTACTGCAATTGCTATGTGTAATGGTGCTTGTGGTAGTAGTGGTGTGGTGGTTCCACAAAAAAAACACTCATTTTTTGAACAATATGGGCTGAAGTCTACAGACCACCTGAGATTATGGGTCTTGTTTATCAAAACCTTTTCTCCTTGTTAAGAGGGAAAAAAAGGGAAAAATTTAAAAAGACCAAATGGATAGTACTGGAAAAGAACTGTTAGGAGGGTGGTTTTTTTAAGAAACAAAATTTCCTGCTGATGTATCCCACTTAGAGCCGCTAAAAGAGTAACACAGTAATCCTGTGGTGATGACTGCTTGCCTTCTCTCAGTAAAGCATGGAGACCATTTATAAGTTGAAATGCAGATTCTTTATTAATGATGATGAATGTGCCTGTTTTGTACATGCAAACAAAACAATATGGGCTGAGGAACAACTTTATTAAAACATATGATTAAATACGGAATACAATTTTTTTTATTAATGTTATTTTTCACATTTCATATGTTTAAGTTGAGCAATGCCTTGCAGAATGGGTTGTAATGATAAAAATGGAATTCCATAGGTCAGTTGTCAAAGAAGCTGACCACTGCCAGGTTATAGAATAATGAAAACTATTAGTATGTAATTTTTTTCTATGAATATGTGATGTGCATCTTTCTCTTAAATGATTCTGACATAAAATTATAAGTTATATAAGTTAAATGAAATGCAGCTAGAAGACTTTAACCTTCCTATTTTCCTCAATGAACTCAAACAATGTAACTGGTCAGCTCTAAAACACCTTCCACTGGAGGAAGCAGTGGCCCATTTCAACAACACATTCCTCCAAATTCTTGAGCATCACGCCCCCTCACGCTTAATTAGAACAGGATCCAAAGCTGCCCCTTGGCTTTCTAAAGAAACCAAGCAAACAATGCTATTAAGGAATAAACTATGGACAAAATGGAGAACTACTAAAAACCCAACTGACCATCAAAACTTCAAACACCTTAGAAATACCACAAAAAAACTTACCCATCTTGATAAAAAGAATTATTACCTTCAATATCAAGAAAATCAAAATCATAACCCCAAAAAATTCTGGTCAAGAATCAATAAACTGCTCCATCCAGGAAATACCAAAACACCTACTCCAGCTAACTTAGCACAGACCCCACCCAACTTAATAGCCAATACATTCAACAACTTCTTCACTGAAACAGTCACCTCTCTTGCAAAGAACATGACTCCCCACACTTCCCTTAAAAACACCTCCCCTCAAAAAAAAAAAAACACTCTAACATTCAGTACAGTCTCCACAACCTATAAACAAAAGTTACTCTCAAAACTTAAACCATGCACTCCTTCAGCTGACCAACTACCAGCTGAATATCTGCAGCTAGCATCAGCAGAACTAGCATACCCAGTCTCCATTTTAATTAACAGAACAATAACCGAATCTACTATCCCTTCCCCCTGGAAAGTCTCCCATATCATTCCTCTGCATAAAGGAGGAAACTCTAATGAACTTTCTAATTTCCGTCCTATAGCCTTATTATCACCACTATCTAAAATCATGGAGCGTTTTATACACCAACAACTTTTACATCATCTTTTACATAATAGCCTACTTTCAGACTCCCAACATGGCTTTAGACCTTTCCATAGCACTTCCACTGCTGTTCTCTCCTTCACAGACACTATCAACAAAAATTGCAATAACAACCTATACTCTTCTGCTTTGTTTCTTGACCTCTCTAAAGCCTTTGATATGGTCAACCATCAACTTTTGCTAGACACTTTGAAATCTCTCTCACTTGAACCTTGACATTGCACTGGTTTGACTCTTATCTGAAAGATAGACAACAAGCAGTCCTTTGGGACAGCCATCTCTCCTCTCAGCTCCCGATCACTATTGGTGTCCCACAAGGATCCATCTTAGGACCCCTTCTCTTCTCCATATTTATAAACAACCTGTCTATTTCACTCCCACCACCCTCATGTATTCAATATGCAGATGATTCAACTCTCATCTGTTCTGCTGTATCTCCAGCTGAACTTCATTCTTCCACCCAAAAAGTCTTTACAGCAGCAGAAAAATGGTTCCAAGATATCTGTCTCCTCCTTAATCCCAAAAAAACTAAATTATTACTTTTCTCTCCAACCCTTAAATCTGCCCCTCTTTCCTTTTCTATTGTGTCTGACAATGGCACTATCATTACACCTGATAGTTCCACTAAACTACTAGGTGTTACAATAGATAATCAACTA